>NW_016017390.1:1040740-1042435 GCF_000320565.1 Sphaerulina musiva SO2202
TCTCGTATAGCAGTAGGAGTCGTACTTCTCTAACGCAGATCTAGGATTATTAGAAAATGGTCGGCAGGTGTGGTCGGCAGATGAGCTTACCTTTTTAGTCTCGCTATCGACAATTTGTGAAATCTGCTTTATAGCTGCCTCGTTAGGGAGAACTAGACTCTCTAGAGCAACAAGTTTGTTCCAGAACTTCCGGATCGAGCGATGCTATTGGTTATAAGCAGTCGCAAAAGTAGAAGAGGCTGCCTAAAAGGCAAAAGTTCCAACAGAGTTCGCTATCTCCTTGTTAATCTCTTTTGATAACAAAGGATTGAGAATCGTTTCTTAAGGAAGGCATTCGTTACTAAGGCCCCTAAGTGCTTTATCGCATCGTTTACTAAGGGTGAGGGTATCCTATTCCCACTTAACCTGATCCTCCTTTTGAAATGTTATCTTTGATTTGCTTTCACTATCTCTAAGCTTAAGGAACCAGTTAGCTTTATCGATTTCGGCCTGTTCGTCGGGTAAGAGAGCTAGATTAGTCTCTGCTTGCTTCTTAGCACTAGAGAAGTTAGCCTTTGATAGGAAGTAGGAATACCGACCGCAGATGCCGACTATAGACGCCGACTACGAAACTTACGCTTTCCGGTCATATTCTGCTGTATACATCGATCTCTATTCCTTAACTAGGGCAGCTTAACGGTCCCTACTTAGCTCGCTAAACTCGCTAGACTGCTTGATCTGAGCCTTCTTGAACCGTACGAACGATTTATTACGAGCCTTTCTGTGTCGATCCTAAGCTCTCTTCTCTTCGTCTATAGCGGCAGTACGCTCGCGCTCCCGTAGGGTATTCGGCTTTAGAGAGTATTCTTCAAGTGACTTCGCAGCTGCCCCGAGCCTAGTACGCTTATTTTCCAGCGCCTCTAGCGTAACATTCTTCCGTTTCGGTATAGTGGTATCGGTACGGAGGTAGGTACGGACGTAGGTAGGGATGTAGGTGCGGAGGTAGGTGCGGTAGTGCGTGCGGTAGTACGTGCGGAGGTGGATGCGTAGGGTAGAAGCGCTTTGAGAAATAAAATTTCTCTTATCTGAGAGATTTAAGGTTTAGGCAGCAGCCGGAACCCTGTCCCGTAACCCCGAGCACCGACACTACCCTCCATAACAACATCACACTTCCGCGCCTATACTAAGCTCCTCTGCTACTACTATTATCGTCGATTTCCTAAGTGCCCCTCCCCCTACCTAAATTTTATTTCGAATATGAGTTGTTGTCGCTTCATTCGCCATTACTAGGACAACTGCTATAGGGTATCATATATAAATACTACATTATCTAGAGAAATAGTTAGACTACTAACTTCTTAAGGTATCGTAGTACTTTCTAGTAAAAAAGTGAAATCTCGTAGCTAGAGTAGAACGTGTTCGGCAGACGTAGTCGGCGTATAAACCATATGACATAATATGAAATATACTAGTGTAGATATATATAGAACCCCTGTCCTGATTACTAATTACCTTCCCGCGCGATCCGACATACTCGAGAGATAAGCGGCTTAGCGATTTCCGGGTCTTCCTTATACCTACCAACTTATCCTCTCTTGCTTTTTTCTTATCCTACATATTCCTACCAAGTCGAAACTCTCAAAATGCCTAACATAGACACACAATCTCTCTCTTCCTACGTCTCTTCCTCTCTTCCTAACGACGACGACGACCAGG
>NW_016017390.1:1042455-1045939 GCF_000320565.1 Sphaerulina musiva SO2202
ACAACTGCTATAGGGTATCATATATAAATACTACATTATCTAGAGAAATAGTTAGACTACTAACTTCTTAAGGTATCGTAGTACTTTCTAGTAAAAAAGTGAAATCTCGTAGCTAGAGTAGAACGTGTTCGGCAGACGTAGTCGGCGTATAAACCATATGACATAATATGAAATATACTAGTGTAGATATATATAGAACCCCTGTCCTGATTACTAATTACCTTCCCGCGCGATCCGACATACTCGAGAGATAAGCGGCTTAGCGATTTCCGGGTCTTCCTTATACCTACCAACTTATCCTCTCTTGCTTTTTTCTTATCCTACATATTCCTACCAAGTCGAAACTCTCAAAATGCCTAACATAGACACACAATCTCTCTCTTCCTACGTCTCTTCCTCTCTTCCTAACGACGACGACGACCAGGAAAGAAGAGATAGTCCGCGTCAAAAAGAAACGAAGGCTAAAGCACTCCCGAAGGCTGCCTACGATAGCGGAAGTGATAAGAGGACTCGACAGTAGTTAGATCAGACGGTTAAGCCGACGGAGGAGAGGCAGACGGAGGAGAGGCAGACGGAGGAGAGGCAGACGGAGGAGAGGTAGGCAGATAGAGGTGCAGGTTAAGTTAATAATAATAAGACGAACGAAGATTCAGACCTGCCGACCAAGCGGCGTGGTCGAGACGGGGTAGTATCGGTTCAACCAAAGGGGCTACATGTTATCTATAATGGATTAGACCGACAGCTCTCTAATACAGCTTCCCCTCGACCAAGTCTCGCCGCAAGGAGACTAGGACGTACGAAAAAAGTGGCATAGAAGACCTATCCTAGTAATAAGAGACTACTAGGAAGTCAACGACCACAGAAAAAGCCTATTATTCGAAAGGCGCCTAAAGCGAGAAGACGAACGAAGGCTAGTGTAGCCGCTCTCCGAGAAATCAGGAAATACCAGAAGTCTACGGAGCTTTTAATACGCCGACTTCTATTCTTAAGGATTTGTCGAGAGATTACGATGGATTTGGCAACCAATGCTAGCAATAGTGTATACCGTTTTCAAGCTAAGGCTCTACTTTGCTTGCAGGAAGCAACGGAAGCTTTTCTTATATAGGAGTTCGAAGTCTCTAATATGCTAGCGATTTACGCAAAACGGGTAACCTTATAACAGAAGGATATGAAACTTTGTCGCTGGATTCGGAAGCGCTTCGCAGGAGAAGCGAATTCAAGTGCCGAGCTTTGATCTTACAGCAATTCGCCGACTACGTCTGCCGACCATACACTCCTAACATCGTTTTCGAGGCTAGTACTTGAAGAATTAGTACCAGATGTGTAAGATAACCCGAAAACGAGCTTCCGTAAGATGTTGTCTCCCGTACTAATCATATCTATGTAAATCTCTAGGTCTCTTGTTTACGGGCTAGGCACTGCTTATACGGTCGTTATATCAACATTTCCTATTTCCGGCGATCTCACTTTACTATTTCTCACTTCCATTGTCCAAAAACGGCAGGTGCCTACCCTACGTAGACAAAGAATCCCTCGCTTCTGATTGGTCGCGCCCCTGGACCCTGAATTCCGCCGCCTTCAAAGGTATTCCCTACTTCCAAAAAAACCTAACTTGCGACATTAACATTGGTTGTTGACCCCCCCCCTCCCGCCCCGCCCCCTACCCGCTACAACCCCTCCTAGCCTCCGCCTACTGCTCTGCCTGCTGCTCTGCCTGCTGCTCCGCCTGCTGCTCTGCCTACTACACCGCCTGCTGCTGCCATCGTTATAGCGCCGTCACTCGTAGCGCGCCGTAAGCTTTCAATCGCCAGAAAGGTACTACGAACATCTGGAAAGAGACTCCCTGGCGCAACAGGTAGGAAAGGGCTTCTATCCGCAGGTATAAAGAAAAATCAAAAAAAGAGAGGCAGTAAGTATACCTGGTCGGCAGACGTAGTCGGCACATGTAGTCGGCATATACTAACATTTCTTTTAGAGGGAGCTTTGTAGGAGATTAAAAAATGCCAGACGGAGGTTATAAACTATATCCTAAAGCTCGCGTTCGCACGTATCGTTAGGGATACTATTATCCTTTTTACCGAAGACTACCTCCCTATACGGATCCAAGCGAGCGCACTCGGCATCCTCCAGGAATAGTACGAGAGCATAGTAACGAAAGTCTTTTCGTTAGCTAATCTTCTCGCTATCTACTACAAGCGAGTTACAGTAATAGCGAAAGATCTCGAATGTCTTCGTAGGCTGCTGAAGGAGTGGAATGTCTGGCTAGACAATTACGTAGTTGCTCCCTATAGCTCTGGCCTAGTCAACCCGAGTACGATGTATAAGCCTCGATCAAAGACGAAGAAGACGAAATCGAAGCTAACTCTAAAGAAGCCGACTGCGAAGAAGAGAAAGAAGACTCCCGCGTCCTTAAGCGAAGACGAGAGCTCAGATAATCCCGATAACCCTAGCGCTTAAACGGGTACTTAAACCGGTACTAGTAGCTAGACAGACGCCAATAATTAAGATCCTCCTAGCACCGATCAGGATAATAGCGACACCGGTGGCCAGATAGACGGGAACAATCAAGATCCTCCTAGCACCGATTAGGATAATAGCGACACCGGTAGCCAGACAGACGGGAACAATTAAGATCCTCCTAGCACCGATTAGGATAATAGCGACACCGGTAGCTAGACAGACGGGAACAATCAAGATCCTCCTAGTACCGATCAGGATAATGCAGATACTAGTAGCCAGATAGACGGGAACGATCAAGATCCTCCTGGCGCCGATTAGGATAATAGGGGTTTGAACGATTCAGACGGTAAGAAGCAGGCGACTATCGTGATTTCGAGCGGTGATAAGAGCTCGGAATACGATCCAGATACTGATCCTAGCGTTCAAACTGGTCATCCTCTAGCTAATAAGGAGAATGCTCAGGACGATAATACGGTACCCCTAACGACAGAGGATAAATATCTCTAGGCTCTCCTCGATTATATTAATGCCCAAGAAGAAGAAGACGAGGAGATAGCTTCCGAGAATTCAGATTTTCCTTTTGGGCAACTAGGTATACCGCTCAGTCAAGCAGATTTTCAGTATAGCGACGAGGATATAGGTACCTAGGATCAAGATATCTCGCTTAGCCAAGACTACAATCCTTTCGATTATCCAGATTTGGAGGAGACGGGTCCTAATTCTCTCTAGGAGAGTCGACCAGATATAGAGAGAGAGGATAAAGAAGAGGAGTCGCAGTAGGAGTTTGACGAGGAGATAACAGAATTAGAGGATATAGCAAGGGCAGCGTATACGGTAGCTATAGATCAAGCGAATAATCGGGGTACGTAAGAATTCGTAGCTAGGGGAAGTATCGACAAGATACTAAGTATACTTGTAGAAGAGCCTATTACCGAACGAGACAGACTGGAGACAGAAATTTCAGCTCGCTTTATCCTTAGAGCTACTTGTTTAAGGACCCTATTATTAATAAGGACGGAGCCGG
>NW_016017390.1:1045959-1083266 GCF_000320565.1 Sphaerulina musiva SO2202
CGATTAGGATAATAGGGGTTTGAACGATTCAGACGGTAGAAGCAGGCCGACTATCGTGATTTCGAGCGGTGATAAGAGCTCGGAATACGATCCAGATACTGATCCTAGCGTTCAAACTGGTCATCCTCTAGCTAATAAGGAGAATGCTCAGGACGATAATACGGTACCCCTAACGACAGAGGATAAATATCTCTAGGCTCTCCTCGATTATATTAATGCCCAAGAAGAAGAAGACGAGGAGATAGCTTCCGAGAATTCAGATTTTCCTTTTGGGCAACTAGGTATACCGCTCAGTCAAGCAGATTTTCAGTATAGCGACGAGGATATAGGTACCTAGGATCAAGATATCTCGCTTAGCCAAGACTACAATCCTTTCGATTATCCAGATTTGGAGGAGACGGGTCCTAATTCTCTCTAGGAGAGTCGACCAGATATAGAGAGAGAGGATAAAGAAGAGGAGTCGCAGTAGGAGTTTGACGAGGAGATAACAGAATTAGAGGATATAGCAAGGGCAGCGTATACGGTAGCTATAGATCAAGCGAATAATCGGGGTACGTAAGAATTCGTAGCTAGGGGAAGTATCGACAAGATACTAAGTATACTTGTAGAAGAGCCTATTACCGAACGAGACAGACTGGAGACAGAAATTTCAGCTCGCTTTATCCTTAGAGCTACTTGTTTAAGGACCCTATTATTAATAAGGACGGAGCCGGCTTTCCAAGCGGCCCAGCGAAGAATAGAGATACGTAAGGCCTAGAGAGTAAGGCAGCAGTATATAGTAACCGAAAGTCGGTTTAAACACTAGATGCGCGTTCTAGCTAGGCTAGAGAAGGAGATATTGAAGCATTCACTATAAGCCTAAGATCTGAAGTAATTTGGTTTTTCTAATTTTCGTAGTCGGCAGGTATAGTCGGCAGGTATTATTAGCTATAGAAGGAGATGTCGAAGTACTTACCGTAAACTCCTGAATTAATTTGCTTTTTCCCAATTCTCGTAGTCGGCAGGCATGGTCGGCAGCTATTGTTAGCGAGTTCAGGCAGTACGGTATATACGAGGCTTATTACTGTTCCAGAAGCGCTTACTATGTTTATTCTATATCTAGAAGAGGTTTTACGTAATACCTATCGCAATACCCATTGGGTATACCTATTGGGTTTTTTCCGTTGGGTTGTACCCAGCTTATAAGCTAGGTACCTACCTTATTTGCGGGGTTGGGTATTAACGTTAGGTTGTACCCAACCTATACCCAACCCAACCTATAACGAGGCCTACTAGTAAGTACCCCTATTAAGGCATTTTGACCCGGCGTTACGGCTACGAATCGAAAGCGACGCCTCGGCGTTTGCTATTATAGGTATCCTAAGCTAACTCTTCGGCTCTAAGTAGTACCCTATCGCTTTCTACTCCTATAAGATAATCCCTATAGAATGTAATTACGAGATATACGACTCGGAATTATTAGCGGTAGTCGAATTATTTAAAGCTTAGCGGCCGTACTACAAAGGCGCCTAGTATACGGTTAAGGTACTCGTCGACTACGCTAATTTAAGAGGCTTTATAGGCGTAAAGAAACTTATAGGTCGATAGGCCCGTTAGGCGATATTCCTAGCGGCTTTCGATTTTACTATTACTTACTAGGCAGGTAAACGAAACCTAGCCGACGGTCCGTCGCAACGTAGCGATTATATACGAGAGTCGCGTAAGGTAACTAACCTCCTCCCTACCCTACAAACCAAGCTATAGCTATAGGACGGACGTACGCTAGAAGCAGATAGTCCGAAGGTATCGCGTATCTGTATTACTAGCGATCGCTTATAAGTTGTACCGCGGCGTTAAGAGAAGTACCGACGCTAACCTATAGTAGTACTGCACGTTGCCTATCCGCGTCGCCTAAGTAGTATCAAAAGACGAATAACCGTACGTAAACGTCTCCGACTTGATTCTAATATATATCTGCGCGCTCGTCTAGGCAGAACCTAATGTACGCGTAGTATATAAGCAGGCGATAAGCAACTAGGGCGTATTCGAGGACTACGTCGCCTAGAAAGGTAACTTATAGGTAGGCGACGCGCTGTATATACCTAAGGACTATACCCTTAGAGTACAGCTAATACGTATATACTACGACGACCCGTTAGTAGGATACTTCGGGAAGGATAAAACAACGGCCTTAATCCGAAGAAAGTACTTATAGCTAGAGATAGCTACCGAGGTAGTAGAGTACGTCGCTACCTACGACGCCTATTAAAAGTCGAAAGCGCGACGCTACCGTCTATACGGCGAACTAGCTATACTACCTATACTAGAAAGGCTGTTCTAAGAATTGACCTAGGACTTTATTATAGACTTGCCGCTAAGTAAGCGTAGCGACTGCGTCTACGATACGATCCTTATAATCGTCGATAGGTATACTAAAATAGTAACCTTCGTACTAACTATAAAGAAATGTACTAGCGCAGATCTAGTAGATATCCTAGTAAACGAAATCGTATAACGGTTCGGTATATCTATAGGCATTATAAGCGATAGAGGCTCGGTGTTTACGAGCTAGTTCTAGTCAGACTTCTATTATAAGGCGTAGGTGAAACGTAGGCTTAGTATAGCGTTCTACGCGCAAACCGACGGTTAAACCGAACGGATAAACTAGATAATCGAGATATATCTGCGTATCTACTACTTAGAGTAGTAGGACGATTAGGCTAGTATACTAATATAAGCTGAATTCGCGTATAACAATAGCAACTATACTATATTAAAGATATTACTATTTAAAGTATTATATAGATTCAACCCGGAGCTAGCGATAAGTATATATAACGCTCGGGGCGAGCTTACGGAGAGGGAGGTACCGGCCGTAGTAGACGCTATAGAGAGACTGAAACGGAACTACGAAACCCTAAGTAAGCGCTAGCAATATGCTAGCGAAGCGTAGGCGAAGTACTTCAACGCGAAGTATACTATAATAGGGTTTAAGGTAGGGGATATAGTACTACTATCTACTAAGAACCTAAGATTAAAGGTACTAACGAAGAAGTTCGTAGATAAGTTCGTAGGACTATTTAAGGTAATTAATATCGTAGGGAAGCAGGCGTACCGCCTAGCCCTACTAGTAGGATCTCAGATCTATAACGTCTTCTACGTCTTATACCTCGAGCCCTATAAGGGCCGCGTAGGTAACGTATAGGAGGGAACCCTCCTACTCGCCGATAAAGAGGGACTCTACGAGGTAGAAAAGATCTTAGATATACGCCTAAGGAAGGGTATCCGATAGTACTTAGTACGCTAGCGTAGCTAGCCCGAGGAATTCGATTAATAGGAACCTAAAGAGTATATTAGTAAGTACGCCGCCCTCGACGAGTTCGAAGCGTAGCGGAAACGTAGTAGTATAGTACGAGCGAGACGTAGGTAGAACGATTAAGAATCAATTTACTTTTAACCGGCCGAGCTAGGAATACTATATATAAACAAAATACTAAAAACACGCGTAGCGTACTAGAAGCGTAGGCTAACCGAACGCGACAAGAGGGTTAGGTACCCGCGGTACTACCGGTACTAGTAGTACTAGAAGAGGGAGTAGTAGGAGTAGGGCTAATAGGGGGAACGGTAGGACCGGTACCGTTACCGGTACCGTCGTCGTCGTTGTCGTCGTCGTCGTCGTCGCTATCGCTAGGTAGGCTTATCTTAGCCTCGCCGTCCGATAGATACAGCTCCTAACTACCGTAATCGGGATACGCAGTCGCTACCGCGCTATCTAAGGCAGTACCGGCGGCGCCGGTTAAGCGAGCTATCTGCAATAGACGTTAGCGATACCTACGAGCAGGGTACGAACTACGAAGCGATAGAACTTACCTCGTACTATAGCTTAAAAATGCCCTAAAGGGCCGAGGTAGCTTTCGCTATCTCTAGGTAGTCGGCTATAGCTAGGGCGCTCGACACCGGCGCGCTAACTATACTACTACTACTACTACCCTTCTTCGGCGTCTCGTAGACGCCGACGGCCTTGCCCTTATTAGAGGTAAGTACCTTCTTGCTCTCTAGAATCTTACCCCCTAGCCGCTACAAGCGCCGTATTACCTATACCGAGCGTATACCGGCTATATAAGAACGAAGCGCTGCGCGTAGGACGCGTAGGTAGCGCGCCTACCGAAGTAGGTTTAGGTCTACTATACGTTCGTACGCATAGCGCCCTTTCGCGTACCTCTAATACTTCTTCTTTCGGCTAGGAGCTATTACGCCGTTATAGGCGCGCTCGACGACGCCGTTCGCGTCTACTACTATTAGATTAGTAAGGAAACGTAGGTAAAGCGTACGCAACGCGCAGGTGTCGACGTACCCTTGAATATATGCTCTATATAGCGGAGGCAAATGTTATACGCTCTAGGCCCTAGCCGCGGTACGACCGCGACGCGGATCGCGCTCTAGAACGGGTTTCTTAGGTACCTTTGCGGCTATCGCGCGCTTCGGAGGTATATCTCGTACGTATAGGTTGCGAGGATAGTACGAAGAGCTTAGAGTTTTTCCTAAAAAAATGTTTTAAGGAAGAACTAAGGAATAAAGGAAAAGACGTAGCGTAGAGGACGAAATATACTTACTCGTTGCTACTACCTGTTGCTAGGCAGGCTTTCTTCTATCGTATTCTATATTCTATTGACTTCCTTATATTCTATTATATAGAATACCCTAGGGTAACTACTAGGATTCCTAGTATAACGACTAGCCTCTATATAGAATACGAGTATCTCCGTATACGCTCTGTATACGCTCTGTATACGATACGTAGAATATATCGCTAGGGATAGCTCTATTAGGAAGAGGAGATAATTATAACAGCTAGGCCTAGAGGTATATAGCCCTAGAGGACGGTTAGGTATTTAAGTCTAAGGTACGTTAGCCTAAGGCAGGACGGGCTATAGGAGCAGTACGATCTGAGTCGTCGGGCGATCGGCTATCGGGCGACCGCCCGCGCGGCGTAGCGCCTACGTATACTTAGCGTAGGGGTATATTATAAGACGCTGCTCTCTCCTTTCCGAAGGACAAGAATTAGTTTTGTTCCTTTTCCTACGTAGTAGGAAGGACGCTCTATATATTACTATATACCCCTACTCTTATATAATATATTACTATATCTATAATACCTTACTATATCTATAATACGTCGCTACGTCTATAATATATTGCTATATCTATAATATGTCGCTATGTCCGTAATACGTCGCTGTATTTGTAATATCGGTAGTATACTAGACTATATACTACGACCGTATATATATAACAGCTAGGCCTAGAGGTATATAGCCCTAGAGGGCAGTTAGGTATTTAAGCCTAAGGTACGCCGGCCTAAGGCAGGATAGGCTATAGAAGTAGTACGATCCGAGTCGTCGGGCGATCGGCTATCGGACGACCGCCTACGTAGCGTAGTGCTAGCGTATGCTTAGCGTAGGGGTATATTATACGACGCTGCCCTCTCCTTTCCGAAGGATAAGAATTAGTTTGTTCCTTTTCCTATATAGTAGGAAGGACGCTCTATATATTACTATATACCCTACTCTTGCAATACGCGACGCGCCCGCGTATATATATATCTATATCTATATATCTATATCTATATATCTATATCTATATATCTATATCTATATATCTATATTTCTATATATCTATATCTATATATCTATATCTATATATCTATATCTATATATCTATATCTATATATCTATATCTATATATCTATATCTATATATCTATATCTATATATCTATATCTATATATCTATATCTATATATCTATATCTATATATCTATATGTATATATATATATATTTGGATAGAGGAAGTACTATTAATATTATATAGAAATACCTAAGGCCTAGACTTTAGGGTTAACCCTAAGAGGCCTCCTACTATATAAATAAAAGCCTCCTGCTATATATAAAAACCCTTACTAATCCTCGAAGGTTATAAGTAAAGATAAAAGTCAAAGTCAAAGTCAAAGACTTAAAGTCAAAGTCAAAGTATAGGTAAAGGTAAAGGTAAAGGTAAAGGTAAAGGTAAAGGTAAAAGTACAAGTAGAAGTACAAGTAGAAGTACAAGTAGACCAACTTTCTCCTATTACTCAACCTCTAACCAACATCTACCAACCACTTCCCCAAACCTACACCTTCTCCTATCACTCAACCTCCTACCAACATCTACTAACCACTTCCCCAAACCCACACCTTCTCCTATCACTCAACCTCCTACCAACATCTACCAATCACTTCCCCAAACCTATACCTTCTCCCATCACTCAACCTCCTACCACCATCTACCAACCGCTTCCCCAAACCCACACCTTCTCCTATCACTCAACCTCCTACCAGCATCTACCAACCGCTTCCCCAAACCTACACCCTCTCCTATCACTCAACCTCCTACCACCATCTACTAACCGCTTCCCTAAACCCACACCTTCTCCTATTACTCAACCTCCTACCAACATTCTACTAACCACTTCCCCAAACCCACACCTCCAACAAAAAGGAGAAACAAGTTCCTCCACAACCCCAACCCCCAACCCAACCAAGCAAAAGTTTCTCCCGAACCAATAGTTAGGGGCCTCGCTCTCGTCAAGTCGTTTTCAAACTTCGTGCTTTCCTTCCTCTTTTTACGATTGCACTCGCCTCTGTTGTATATCGATTCCTACGAGGCTCGCGCGCGATCTCGTAATTGAAAGCCAGCTCAGTTAATCGCTTGGGAAAACAAACATCTCGCCTCGAGAATCACCGTCTTTCTCACCTATACACACATATATATCTCCTATCTTTCCTTTTCTCTTATATCGCATCGTAATACTTTCCTATTGCATCATTTTCCTATCGCATCGTAACACTTTCCTATTGCACAATATGTCACATTCTCACATACCAGCCAGGCAATACTTAGTCTCGAACCTCATCAACCACAACCAACTTTCTTCCATCACTCAACCTCCAACCAACATCTACCATCCACTTCCCCAAACCCACACCTCCAACAAAAGGAGACCCTCAACAACCCCCAACCCAAACCCAACCAAGCAACTTTCTCTCCCGAACCAATGGCCGGCGAAAAACTCCAGGGACCTTTCAGTTTCAAGGTCGCCAAAAAGATTCTCTCTCAAGGAGATCTCGACCGTCTCGCCTGCGCCTTTCTCGCTATGGATAATATCCATCAGGTAAAACTATCTCTCTCTTCCCTCTCCTCCCCCCCTTCCCCTTCCCCTTCCCCTTTTCTTTTTTATTTTTCTTGGTCGGGGGCTAATTTTCTTTCCTAACTTTTTCCTCTTGAAAAAATTGTAGTTCAATGCCAACAAAGCGGCCTTGGAATTCGGAGGTTCGAAGCCGGATAGCTTCAAGCGCCAGATTTGGGTGATCACGAAGAAGATTAAGAAGGAAATGGAGAAAGGTGATGCTGGTGCCGATGATGGTGATGATGAGGATGCTGCTGGTGTTGGTGTTGGTGTTGGTGACGATGAGGCAGTCGATGCCACGCCCAAGTCGGGAGGAAAGAAGCGAAAGGCTGCTGCTGCTGCTGATGTTGCCGCTGCTGCTGCTACCTCGCAGGGACACGCGAAGAAGAAGGTGAAAAACGGTCCGGCGAAGAAGGCGAAGGTTGTCGACGAGCGCGTTGTGGTTCCGGGTGGAGAGGACGACGATGAAAACGATTTCTTGTGAACCAGATATGGTCACTAGGTGCGGAGGGGGCACTTTTTTGGGGGGTGCAGTCGTGAGTCTCTCGTGAGTCTCTCGTGATGCGGCAAGTTATCAGCAGAAGCTCTGGTGGGTGAGTTTCAGCATGGTCCTACCTACGAAGGAATGATTTCATGAGTCTGTAATGATATAAAAGCGAGAAACGAGGTTGATTTGATCAATTTACTTACGGGTGTGGTGTTTGATAAGGAATTCCCAGCTTCACTTCACTTGAAACCCATTTCAGGACTAGCGCGATTAACACCGGTTTCCCATGGTGATTTCGCATCCACCTGCATTTGCTGCCTTGGAACGCCGATTCCGTCACGGAATCTGCCACCTTCCTACAAAAAGAGCACCACCAAATTCGCACTTCTTTTCAGATCTTCTCTTTCAACACACACAAACATCCCTCTGTTCCCGTCTTGACTCAAGATCAACCTCCCACTCCCAACAACAACCATCATCACACACCCACACCCACACTCACACTCACACTCACTCACACTCACACTCACTCACACTCACACATCATCGCAACCAATTCGCAACCACACCGCACACTTCAACATCATGCCCGCAGACATTTCCCAGATGACAGAGGCTGAGCTCAAGCGCTTCGCCGCGTGCTGGCTCAACAGCGACCTCACCGTAAGATTCTCTTCCTGCCTTCTTCTTCATCCACCACCCTTCTTCTTCCCATTGCCTCGCCTCGCCTCGCCGCGCGTGTGCGTGAGTCACATTGCTAATCTCAAACTTTTTTTTCTTTTTCACATCAACCAACAGACCAACTGGGAGGGCGCCCACGCCTCTTTCGACCCAGACGGAAAATCCAAGTTCGCATCCTTCCGCACCATCACCTCCAAGGCCAGCAAGAAGGCCGCTAACGCCGGCGGCGGCGTTGGTGGTGGCGCTGCTGGCGGTGACGAGACCGTCGAGAAGCCCAAGAAGGGTCCCAAGCGCAAGAAGGCCGTCGTCGTCGCTGCGAAGGACGTAGAGGAGGATGAGAACGAAGACGAGGATGAGGAGGCCGAGGAGCCCAAGGTCAAGAAGGGCGGTCGCGGTCCAGGCAAGCGCGGCGGAAAGAAACCTTATGTTGCTATTGCTCCTGCTCCTGCTCGGGCTGCTTCTGCTTCTATTGCTCCTGCTCCTGCTCGTGCTGCTTCTGCTTCTACGGCTTCTGCTGCTGCTTCTGCTGCGTTCGCTGCTGCCTTCGCGGCTGATGTTGCTGCTGCGAAGATGGAGGAAGAAGCCATGGAGGAGGGTGAGTTGGAGCTGAGTTTCGAAGGTCCAACCATTCGCTGACTTCTGGAATTGTCTGGCTACCTACCTCCAGCAGATGAGGAGCCTGCTGCTGCTGCTGTCACCAAGGAGGGTGAAGACAGCGACTCTGAGGCGGTTGTCTGATTTCAGCTTCATCACTTCTGAAGTTGGGAGACGAAATGCAGCAACCCTCCCATCGTCTTGTTCTTGGGCGTTCGTAGTGCTACCGCTTGGACTTGTTAATAGTCATCTGCTGCTTCACACGAGGTGGGACTTGGCTGTTACTCCGGGTGATCAGTGAGGAGGCTACCTTAGCTTAGGGTAGGTACCTCGCTGTTGGCCCTGACTGTGCCTTTCCGGTACACGTCTGGAGATACTTGAAATGAGAATACTTGTTTACTTTGATTCTGTTTTCCAAGTTCGTGTCTTCTGAATTGTTCCCATAATGCCCAGTGTCCGCGTACTTGCGCATCGCCAGCCCGCGCATTCACCAAAGCCGCCGAGTAACAAGTGTCTTCGAAGCGTACTCGGGTATGGTGCCTTCCATATTTGCCAGAGTTGACAATGGACGGCAGTGCTCACCACGAAACCGTGCTGTGATGTAGATGGTACGTCTTCCAGTTGCGTTATGTCCGCACTGAAAGATACGAGGATCACAGAGGAAGACCACGGGCTGGGTGGCCTGGGACCGTTGATACAGCGTTGGATTCATGATGTTACAGATGACCAGTCTATTCCCGGATTACGAGATGAAGCATAAGCAGTCCACTCCGATATAGAACACGAACAACGGGTACACCGCTAGTGATACCCTGTTCTTCACCACACCACTACCGCCCAGAATGCTCACACCTGCTGCTAACGACCACAGCCCGAGTACGCTGTAGACTGGTATCCGCACTACCATGGGCACGTGGAAGGCGCTGAGGATCGAGGCGATGACCATGGGAAAGAGCGTGTATCCGATGATACAGACAGATTGGAAAAAGGAGCTGTGTATTCGTGTCAGCGAGAGTCGCAGAAAGTAGCTCGGGAGAAGAACGTACATCGTGCCTCCTAGCAGCTTGATCTGCAAGGTCACAACGGCCTCGCCAATCCAGATGAGAGCAAAGACTCCGCTGAAGACTTCAGATCGCTGGTCTTCTCTCGCATTGAGCGACAAGAAGAACGACAGCAATAAGCAGAACAGCAGTGGTCCCCTATTGAAAAGCACAATTGTCAGAATATCTCGCATTTCCCGACTCGGCGTGTGAACATACCACAAATCCCAATCCCTTAAACCCTCACTCATTCCACCCTGCTCCAACAGCGTGTCCGCATCAACCTGCGGCCACCTGCCGACCAGGCCTCTGATCTGGCCGGCCACACCTCCCTGATCAGATCCCTCGCCCGACGCTCCTTGTCCTCGCGCCAAGACACCACCCAGTAAGTACTTGGGATACAGCACTTGTCGCATCTTCTCCCATACCGCAAGTAGGTCACGTCGCAGAGTCTCCCAGACGGATTCGTCGATGGTGTCGAGTGGGGCGCGACGGTCTTCACCTCCGATGGAATTATTGAGGTAACCTTGAGCGGAATTGGCGGTTCGGGCATTCGATTGCGATTGTTGCGAGGAGATGTTGCCCGTCAGAGGAGCGCGGTCGTTGCTGGAGACGGGGTCTTCGAGATCGTCGAGAGTTGCTACGGAACTGGCGTTAGCAGGTGCAGGAGTGAGGTACATGCAGGTGGAGGGTTCGAGGAGTCTTGGTACCATCATCGGGATCTATGAGGTCGTCGTCTTCTATGGAAGCATCGTAGTGTTCGTATGGGTTTGCGGATTGGTTGCGGCCACTGCCAGGTCCTGGCATCATTGCAGCCATTGATGAAGTTGTGGGGTGTTGTGGGGTGTTGTGGTGTTTGAATGGTAGGTTATGGTATGATAGGTAGGTATCCAGTCGTACAGGAGCCACGGGAGGTGATGGAAAGCTGGCGTCCGTCGCGCGCACGCGTTTCTTTTCGGCTGAGCTCCCCGGCGCTTGCCAAAGCCACCACCAGTACCACCACCACCACTACCTCCTACCACAGCAGCCACATGCCTTACCTTTCAACCCACTTCAGAATTCAAGGCTTCACCCCCACGACATTCACGCCTGGTCAGGTAGTGGTAACGAGTGATATCATCTGGAAGCCTATATGTCTCGGCCCCTCTATGAGTACGATAGTTCCATCTCAAGTATGCTAATACACTACCTCCTAAGGTAAGGTATGAGGAGGCTACCTATGACCCTCATCCCGTGGAGAGACTCCACCCGAGTCCGTCTGGGAGCTGCATCGTCACCAGGGATCCTTTCGTGTTGTGCTATCACGGATATGAGAATGCTCGCTGCGAGCTGCCCGGACATGTACCCTCTCCACAGAATGGCGGCATGTATGTAGGACTACCTTTACCTCCTCGCACTAGTAGGTACCTCCTAGCGTGAAGAGAAATGTCCTCCACATGCATCAAATGACCAGCTGCCACTCTGAGCAGAGATGCGACCCTTGGTGATGCTTGTTCTCCGCGCCGTTTGGCGGCGACAGAAAATCGAATGCTTGGAAACGACGGCACTTGATGAGCAGGGCCATCGGCCACGTCCGCGGCTGGTAGGCTGAGAGATGGCCGCAGTGAGAGATGTCCGCAGTAGACTTCATGTACCTGTCCTAGACTCCTAGCGACTCGAGCGGGATGTGGAGGTGGAGGGGGGCAGCACACAGACAACAACATGTGGTCAAGTTCTTCCGCTCCAAACTCTCCAATTTCTGCCTCGACGCATTGCAGCAGCACCTCGGGACTCCTCATCCACTCGGAGCGCTCGGGTTGGTCTCTTGCGATGCTTGATTGAGCAGATTGAGCAGCAGCTAGCACGAGGAGGCATGTAGTAGTAGTACTTCCTGGTACCTCCTACCTCCTAGGCACGCACGCGCACTGCACACGCCCGGCCCAGAGGACTGCGTGTGTACCTGTAGTATGTATGTGTGCTGCAATAGGAAGATAAATACCTGACCGTACCTTGCACCTCTCTCCCAGGAAAACCTGCCTGCCGCACTCGATTACCTGGAGTGGCGTGGCGGATAGAGCGTACTGCATCATCTCGCCAGATTTCCTTCTCCCCAATCCCATCCTGACCATGCACCAGATACTGCACTCAGCAGACCTGCCTCGCTCCATATCTCCCACCCCAACACGAGCAGACTTCTCTCGAGCGGACCCCGTCCCCACATGCTGCGCACAGGGTACGATGCCTGAAGCCATCCTCGACGACATCTCCCACCGACGCTACAACCCACTCCGAGGATCGTGGGTGCTGGTGTCACCTCATCGGACGAAGCGGCCATGGCAAGGCCAACAGGAGGAAGCGAGCAAGAACGTACTGCCACAATACGATCCCTCGGTGCGTGCACTGGGACATGTCATCGAGCACAAAACATGGGAGGGGGGAAACGAGGACTGACAGGATAGCAGTGCTATCTGTGTCCGCGAAACAAACGAGCACAAGGAGATGCGAATCCAGACTATGACAGCACATTCGTGTTTGTGAACGACTATTCGGCAGTCAAAGAACAACAAGCAGAATATGCGCCACCAAAAGGGAGCGGCAGTGAGTGCAAGGAGCAATGGAGCCGAGGGATCGATGCATGGTGCGGGAAATACTGATATCAGTCCATTAGCATTAGCATCACGTCTGCTCAAAGCCGAAAGCACAACCGGGAAGTGCTATGTGATTACCTTCTCACCCTCGCATAACATCACTCTCGCCGACATGCCCGCTCAAGACATCATGCCCGTGATCGATACCTGGACCAAAATCTACACAGCACATCTCGATCCACGCTCACCTCTCGCTCAATGTGCCAGCCCGATGTCGAACGGAACAACAATCGAAGCGCCACGAGACCAATATCGATATATGCAAATCTTCGAGAACAAGGGCGCAGCAATGGGCTGTTCGAATCCTCACCCCCATGGCCAAATCTGGACGACAACATCACTTCCAGAAGAGCCCAGTCTCGAACTGCAACACATGCAGCAGTATCGTCAAGAAGAGAATGGCTCGCATCTGCTAGTCGATTACGCCAAACTCGAATGCGAAAAGGGCGAACGAACAGTCTATGAGAATCGAAGTTTCTGGGCTGGTTGTCCCTGGTGGGCCACCTGGCCATTCGAAGTCATGGTCATATCCAAATCTCACAAACGCGCTCTCGTCGATTTCGATCAAAGCGAAAAAGAAGATCTCGCAGATGTTCTATCCGAAGTCACTCGAAGATATGATAATCTCTTCGAAACCAACTTTCCCTACAGTACGTATTTTGTTTTCTTTTTTTTTCCCACTTCCAATTCTCAAAATCCCTCCCTCCCTCCCTCCCTCCTCCCTACCCCGTGCTGACCATCTCTTTTACCTTTTACCTCTCTAGGCATGGGCCTCCACCAAGCTCCCCTCACAGGCACCCCGGAAGAAATCGAAGCCTCACATTTCCACATTCACTTCTATCCACCTCTCCTCCGAAGCGCGACCGTGAGAAAATTCCTCGTGGGATATGAAATGATGGCGGAGCCACAACGTGATATTACGCCTGAACAGGCCGCGAAGAGATTGAGGGAGTGTGGTGGGGAATTGTATCGGAAATAGAAGAAAAGGAAAAAGAAAAGGTTGTGGGTTATTGTGATTGATGGTAAATCGCTACCGCTACCTTTTTTTTCTTTTGGCTTTTGCTCGGGGGCGAGAGGAGGTACTTACCTTATACCCCTGTCTATCCGTATATGCATATATACATACATACATAGTTGCTTGCTTGCTTGCTTGTTGCTGCGGAGGAACTATGTATGTATGTAGGAGGATGGATCGATGAATGGATGAATGGATCATCATCGAGAGGCGGGGCGATTCACTTAGCGCAAGGCATGGATTCCCCTTGACATCTTTTTTGTTCTTTTGTAGTCTAGTAGCCGAAGACAATACACATTAGAGAAGAAGAAGAAGAAGAAGAAGAAGAAGAATTGAAAGCAAAGCTCAAAAAATATTTGCAAGTATGAGATTGATGATGATGATGATGAATGGTAGCCATCTCTGTTTTGCTTCGTTTCGTTTCGTTTCGTTTTGTCTGGACTGACTGCATCTCGGTTTGTCCAGCGCTTGGTGAACCAAGATGCAGCCACTACCTGACCTTTTTCACCTCTCTCTCTCTCTCTCTCTTTTTCTATTTATTTTAATGTTTTTTATTTTCACACGACCAGCGTCGACGCACTCTCCGACACAGACCCTGGTCCTCGCTCACGAGCAATGTCAGGCGGCATATCGAGCTGTGCCTGCTCCGCCGTACGCTTGATTCCTGCAGCGGTGGTCTGCAACTTGATTCTCTCCTCGTCGTCTTTACTAATACTACCACTACTACTGAGAGGAGGCTCATTCTTCTTCTTCTCATCTTCCACCTCCTCTTTCGCCTTTTGCGCCAATTTGTTCGCGGCTTTGCGTTCCGCTTTGGTCATTTTAGGTTTCTCAAAAGCTCCAATTTCCAGCCTCTGATCGATTTCTTTGGCGATGTTCACGAGATCCGAATAGCCCAGCGCTTCCACGATGCCCGTGTAGCTTTTCGCAGCCATCATTTTCTTGTAGGCGCCGGCTTTTCCAGGAATCATCTGGCCGAGGAGATATTTGGTGTTGCCGAAGCGGTTTTCTACCTCGAGTGCCGTTTGGACGTATTCTTGGACGACTTGTTCCCACGGGGCCTTGCCACCTGCTTCCTCGGCTCGAAAGACGGAAGGGTTGGTCTCTGCTGCGGTGGCGATCATGGCACCGTCGACGCCATATTGCTCGATCAGCTTCATCGCGTCGTCGCGACTCGCCACGTCGCCGTTGATGAGGCAGGATACGCCTGCTTCGTGGCAGGTTTGTCGCACGACGTGAAGGCGTTCGTCACGAATGGCGGCTTCGCGAGGACGCATGGGCGTAGTGCGACAGTGGACGGTCAGGCCATGGATTCCCGTTTGACAGAGTTTGCGAACGAGGTCTTGCGTCTCTTCGGGCGTGTCCAGGATGCGGATCTTCACGCTGATGCCAATCTCGAAGGGTATGCCGACTTCTTGCACCAGTGCGCGGAGGATGGAGCAGAGTTTATCGGGGGTCTTGAGCAACGCTGCACCCATTCCACCACTGGTGCTGAACGGTTTGGGACATCCTGCATTGACGTCGATGCCGGCGACATCTTTGGCGATGAGCTTCGCCGCTTCCACTGCAGTTTCCGGATTGGCAGTTCCGATTTGATAGATGAGCTTCTTGCCCTCACGTTCAGGATGGAGGCGGTATATGACGCTTTCACGTTGGTCGGGATGGAGAGTGGGATTTTTGGCGCCATTGGAAGATATTCTGGTGAAGTCGACTGCCTTGGTGACGGGGTTTTCGCGCCGCGTGGTGCCAATCAGCGCCTTATCAATGGTCTCTGGCCCCCACACGAGGTCCGCACCATATTTCAGGGCCAGGAGTCGCGATGGGCATTCACCACTGCGTACCATGGGAGCCAGGACGATTTTGCCTCTGTAATCGACGCCATTTTTCGGAATGGGAACTCGTTTCGCCATGGCTCGAAGCATCCGCGCAGTCGTTCTCGGCAGCGGTGTGAGAAGATACAACAGTTACCTAAGGTCAGGTAGGTAGGCAGGTACAGTACCTTGTGTTGTTAGCTGATTGGCGACGGAGATGGTGGTCATCAGGTCATGCAGGCCATGGCGATGACAGATGGCTGAATAAATTTCCTTCTAGGCTCGGAAGCGGTGGATTTCTATAGGACGGACGGGGACGGGTGGTCACTGGTCAGCACTCAGCAGAAAGGCAGAAAAGCAGAAAAGCAGAAAAGCCCGGCAGGCGGGAAGGCGGGAAGTGATGGACGGCGCCTCCCGCAGCGGCCATAGACGAGTGTGACGAGTCAGGTTAGCACGGTCTTCTCTCGAAGCAGACTCGGACACTCGGTGCTTGGTGCTTAGTGCTTGGACTACTCCAGTTAGGAGGTCAGGTACCTAACATGTATGTATAACGTTGTTACATGACGGGAGGTATGTTTACTTATTCTCGCACCGACCCAAGTACACTATTTCAGTTCTCGCACTGGAGGTACACTCTGCAGGTGTCTGTCTGTCCCTGTGGCAACGTTGATATGAGACGTTTGAACCCATTCATCCCTTGATCGGTTCCCACGCCATCAGAGTCGTTGTCGATGGCACTGGGGGTGAGGGAGAGAGAGTGTACGAAGGAGTGAGGGAGTGAGGGAGTGAGTGAAGGAGTGAAGGAGTGAGTGAGTGATTAATGCGTCGGCAGATGCAAGGTGCAGAGAGTAGGGAGGCAAGGTAGTGGTAGTAGGTAAAATAGTCACGTTCAGGCAGTGTCAGTGCACTCCGGAGCAGAAGACGAGACGGGACGAGTCTGACGGGAGAGGGAGGCCTTCCCTTCCCTTCCCTTCCCACTTCCCACCCGACCTCCCAGGCTCCCACGCGGCAAGCTGTCCGCGACTTTTGCGGCTGACATGTCGCAGTGGACTACATCGCGTTATGAGTTGGATGAGCGTGCAAGGGTGGCCGTTGCTACTCTCGTCCCCCATTCATGAAACATAGATGCATCTGTACACTGCCGCTACCGCAAGCCTCTGGCCAGGTTTCAGCCGGCTGTGAGCACTGCTGCATTCGCAATATCGATATATAGCCATTAGCCCTCGCAGTGCCAGCCTGTCCCACTGCTGCTCGAGCCCGCGCTCCCTGAAAGAGCCACGCGTGGCGGAGTGAGCAGTGCGAGTGCGAGTGTGATGAGGAGCCATGGACGGCCAACAGGTGCAGTCGTGGAATTGGTGTGATGAACGACGTCCGGGTGTGCAGGAGGGAAGGCCAGCGCCAGATAGAAAGCGGGAGAGAGACAGAGAGAGAGAGAGAGGCTCAGATATTGTATGGTATGATATGATTGGACAGCTGGGAATGGCAACTGGAACTCTCGCTTTCTCTTCGACCTGGCCCTCCGGCTTCCTCGTTCCTCTTCTTCCATTTACATCGATGCCCATCCTTTTTAACCACCACTACGCCCACACCCACGCACACGAACACGCAACCTCAACTTCCCTTCCTTTTTAGCCCGCCCTCCCTTCACGCTCCCGAACCGGACTGTTCCGCCCTGCAGAGGCCTCCCTCTTCCCTTCTGACTCTCCATACTTTATTCACATCTGAACTCTACCCGCGGTATTGCCACAACCTGCTTCTGCGCCAGTCGTAGGAGACAGCCACCTGCACTTCCAACACACGCCAGTCGCTGGACACGTCACTGGACCGACACCATTTGGGCACATCACACCTCTTCACTCCCCTTCCCTCCATACATACTACCTTACTACCCTTCCCCATCGACGGATGTGTCTTCTCGTCGGCAAAAGCGTCAACGTGTGATGGCTGATGCAGCCAGCGCGACCACTCAACCTGCTGCCATGGATTCGGTTCCCGACACCACGGCAACCTCCACACTGCCCTCCGCAGCCTCGAGAGATGGCACACCAAGCGTTTCATTCCAGGCAGTCAATTCTCGCCCGCCCTTAGAGAATGCCCGCAATGCTACTGGTACTCCAGCAGCAGCAGCAGCCGCAGGACAGCCACGCGGCGATCCCTCTGATCTGACACCACACGGCGGCGTTGCAGCTGTCGCACCGACCACTGCACAAACAGGACAAACTTCCACCTCTGCACCTCAGCCTTCCAAGTCATCTTCACATCACGACCCTCTGGACGGTGCCATGGCCATACAGCCCGAAGCGTCCTATGGGACGCGTTCGCGTAATCGAACCAGCACGCGACCAAACTACGCCGAAGACCAGGAGATGGACTTTGAATACTCCTCCTCGGCCGCGACCACTGGCAAAAAGAAAGCCAGCGAGACTTCTTCTTCTGCTACTAATACCCTCACCCAGGCCTCTGACACGAAACGCGCTCCCGAGGTCACGTCCTTTCAGGCAATCAACGGCCACGGTGGCAGCGTCGCTGGCGCTGGCGGAAAAGATTCGAGCGCATCTACGCCCACCGCCACCACTACAGGCACATCAAAGAAGCGCAAGGCTGCTGGCCATGCCGCCGCAGCGCTTCAGGCTACTACTGCATCAGCGACGCCTCCCCCTGTCGCTGCACGAAAGCCGGCTGCACCGGCAGGCCTATCCAGCCAAGCACGCGAAACCAATGTCATGTCATTCTCCAAGCACCGAGCATGCCTGAACAAAAAGGGCGAATTGATTGCCGATGACGGGACGAAGTTGAGTGTCAACGGTAAGCTTCGATTTGACTCTCCTGATCTGGCCCACGAACCTCACAAACCTCGCAAATGGAGGTTGCAGCCCTACCCCACTCCACACACCTACACACAGACACACAGACACACAGGCACAGACACACACACACACACCCACCCACACCCACCCACATCCACACCCATACACCCATACACCCAACTCAACCTCCCACGTCCATCCGCTGACTTTCAATCATAGATCACGTGTACCTCGTCTGCGAGCCACCGGGAGACCCGTACTATGTTTGTCGTATTATGGAGTTCCTCCACGTCGACAGCGACGATCCCACCTCGCCTGTCGACGCCTTGCGCGTCAATTGGTATTATCGCCCACGAGATGTACAACGTTTCAGCAGCGACACTCGTCTGGTCTACGGCACAATGCACTCGGATATGTGTCCACTTACCTCCCTCCGTGGGAAATGTGCCATCAAGCACCGCTCCGAGATCGAAGACCTGGACGCCTACCGGAAAGAACGAGATTCTTTCTACTTTGTGCAGGTGTTCGACCGCTTCATTCGCCGCTCGTACGAATGTATACCGGTCAAACAGATCGTCAATGTCCCGGACAAAGTCAAGAAGGCGCTCGACGAGCGCTGGAGGTTTGTCGTCGTCGAGATCGGGCGTGTAAAGGAATTGACGAGTGCTGCCAAGTCCTGCAAGCGTTGTACGAGGTATTGTGCATCAAGTGACTCTGTCGACTGTGCAATTTGCAAGATGTCATATCACATGAATTGTGTACAGCCGCCCTTACCAAAGAAGCCTTCGCGTGGATTCGCATGGGCATGTGGACCTTGTAGCCGAGCATCGGAACGAGAACACGAAGCGCGTAATACACCCAACGCCAGCGGTCATGTCACGGAAGCGGAAGAGGAAGACGCTGCGCAACTAGAAGATGCCGCAGGACTATCAAACGATATTACTCGAGCACCGAGTCCCAATGTCGACGATATGGTCATCGACGAGCACCCGGCAACCCAGGCAGAAATCGCACTTGCGAAAATGTGGCCAATGCGATATCTCGGCATTCATGCCAGGGTTGAGGATGCTCTGCAGTATGATGATCGTGCTATCTACCCGCGAGCCAGTTCGCGATTGGGCCCGAGGCATCAAGCCAGCGTGAACATGTGGCATGGTCGACCCGTGGAGCTCATCAAACCCGCTGAGATCAAGAAGCGATATATGAAAGCCGGTGCGCAGAAGAAGGACACAAAATTCACCAAAGAGACTTTGGCTGCCATTGAAGCGGATAAAGAGGAAAAGGCGAAGCGTCCAAAATGGGTCCAAGATGAGCCTGTGGGCTATGTTGCACGGGGTGAAGACTATGACGCCAAAGACCCAAGGTGCACTGCGACTCCTATATTTGTGATGCCTCCGCTCGACAAGCCACCCAAGCAAGCAGATGCGAGCGAGCCCGACCCCGTGAAGAGAAACGAGAACTTCGTCAGTGCTTACCTACAGCGAGCCAAACCTCTGGCTAGGAACATTGGAGTCCCTCCATTCGGCACGAACTTTCTGGACCGAGCAATGGAAATGCTCCTGAACAGCAAATACAACATCGATGCGGCGCTCAAAGCTCTGCAGAAGACCGATCGCGTGAAAGACCTTCACGAGCCTGTCCTCAGCAAGCAGGATCTCGTCAAGTTTGAGGAGGGAGTTGCCAAATATGGCTCCGAACATCGGCTGATCCGCCTTCACATGAAGACGACGCTGCCTCATGCCGACATTGTGCGTTTCTACTACCTCTGGAAAAAGACGCCCAAGGGACGAGAGATATGGGGCAACTACGGAGGGCGGAAGAAGAAGAAGGCGGAACCAGCAGGCGATGCTGGCAGTAAGCTCCAAGCTGAACTGGCCGACGACGTGGACGATTCGGCCTTTGACTCCGGCAAAGCGGTACGGAAGAATCGTGGTTTTCAATGCAAATTCTGTCACACAACACATGCGCGACAGTGGAGACGCGCGCCAGGGGTCTCGCCCGGTCAAGTTGCACCACCAGAAAAGGTCGACAAGGGCCAGAAGGTGGACAAGAAAGACCGTCCGCTGCTTGCGTTGTGTCTACGATGTGCAGGCTTGTGGCGCAAGTATGCGATACAGTGGGAGGAAATTGACGAAGTCACCAAGAAGGTCGGCCAGAACGGCGGGAAAGGCTTGAAGCGGAAGATTGACGAAGAACTGCTGCGTGAACTGATAGCCGCGAACGAGGCAGCCGCGCATCCGCCGGAACCCGAACCACTGACACAGCCTGCCATCGATGTTGGAGAGCCCCCAAAGAAGAAATCGAAGACGAGCAAAGCAGCTGCAGCTGCAGCTGCAGCTGCAGTGGCAGCTGTCGAACCAGTCGAGAAACCCGCTCCGCCGCCTCCACCTCCAAAGGAGCCAACACCACCGCCTCCGCCGATAATACCGACGCAGCCGACTTGGAAAGTGCTCCCGTGCGCAGTCTGCAAAGGGTTTGATCACACGATTGCCTGTGCCCATTGCAAGCTGACGGTGCACCGACGCTGCTTTGGCGTAGGCGAGCATGAAGGTGCGAGACCCAATGGCGAGGTGCACTGGATTTGTGAGCAGTGTCAGAACGACCGTAATCCGATGGTTTCGACGGACTACTCTTGCTGCCTCTGCCTGACAGAGGAAACGCTCATCGATCTGGTCGAGCCACCTCGAGTATCACACAAGAAGAAGACGGACCGAGAACGAGAGAAGGAGAGGCTGGAGAAGGAGCTCGCTGATGGCATGCGTAATGAGTATCGCAACAGGCAGCTTGCACACCACCGGCCCACTTTGCCACGCGAGCCGCTGAAACGGACTACGGGCAACAATTGGGTTCACGTCGCCTGCGGTCTGTGGGCGAACGAGATCAAGTACAGTGACGCTCAGAAGCTTGAGATCGCTGAAGGCTTCCAGCTCATCCCTCAGGCCCGCTTCGAGGCAGTGTGCAAATTATGCAAGAACCGGGACCACAAGAGCAAGTTTCGGGAGAACGCAGGGGCGTGCATCAATTGCTCTCAATGCCAAGCTGCGTTTCACGCCTCGTGCGCGTTCGAGGCCAACTACACATTTGGGTTTGATGTCCAACCGGTCAAGGGCTCTCGGAAGGACCAGGTGATCACCGCAACTCTGGGCAACGAGACCGGCTCGCTGAACCCTATCGTCCTCTGCAAGGAGCACACCTTCAAGGGCGTATTGCATCCGATTGATGAATTCTACGATGATATCGGCAAGAATGCTTTGCAGGTCTACGCCGAGGCATATAAGCAGGCTGACCTGACTTTGACGGGGACTGCCCGAAAGGCTGCCGAGGCTCAACTTACTAAGGACAAGAAAGGACAGCAGCCAGTAGCCTCGCAAAGCGCGAACAGGAGAGAATCCGGTGTACATGGCATCGCAGCTGCAGTCCGGCGAGGAGCAAGAACATCGGCTGCAGCGGAAACTAAGATCGAGCCTGAAGATGGTGCGCCCGACCTGGCCACAGTGCCTGATATGGAGTCCCGACGATGCGCTCACTGCGACGTGGACGTGACGCCCATGTGGCATCCTTTGTTGCCAGCACCTGCACAGGCGGCGCCCAAGTCTACAGAGCCGGAGAAGCCAGCAGATGCGCCACAGCCTGTCGACAAATTTAAGATCCGATTCATGGCTCCGGGTGCAAATGGTCGTGCATGGGAAGGTATGCCTGATCGGCACGGGCATGGTCAAAGTGAGGGAGCTGCCGGTGTACCAGCACCGACTCCCATCCCCGAGCCTGGTATGCCACAGCCCACTGAGCTCAATGGCGAACTCCGACGCGAGATTGGCGAGCCCATTAGAGTGGATGAAAATGATACTGCGACGCACGCCCACCGACTGCCACAAGGTTATATTCCCCCCATCATGGGGACATCTCCGCATGTCGAAGAACATGAAAAGCCAGTGGAGCAGATGTCGAGCAGTTCTGAATACCTCTGCCACAAATGCTACATCATCAAGAAGGCCAATCCTACGCCGCCGCCAGAAGATGGCGAGCCACGTCCAGCCACATCACCTGCACTTCCACCGCTCATCACCAAGCGCCCCACACCGGCTACCATTCCTTCGATCGAGGAGCAGTTCCGAGCCATCGACAACCCGCCTCAACGACAGACGCCGGTGTTGCCGCCATCTACACCGATTAATGGAATGTTGGGCCATGGCAGTAATGGTCCGTACGGACCTCCTCACCACGTCTATCCACAGGCATTCCATCAACCAAACGGCTATCACCAGCCTCCACCGGCAGCTTCAATGGGCGGCATGCATATGCACGAGCGGCAGAACAGTTACGGAAATTATGCTTACCACCAGCCTCGGCCATCTCCAATCCCGCCTGCGCCACATTATGGACCATCTTTTGCACAGAGCCATCCTCGACCACCGCTGAACGGGTTCGCACCGCCAGGACAGAACCCAGGCAGTGGCCTGCGATCGCCTCACCTGGGGCAACCGTCGCCCAATTATCCGCCGCCATCTCAGCACCATCAACAGATGTCAAGTTTGAGCAGGGATGGTTCCTATCCGGGCCAGTTGCCATCTTTGGGACCGCCGGTCCATTCGAATCCTCATTCATTGTTCGGCAGACCGGGCTCACAGTCACAGCATGCACCACAACCGCAGCACCCTCCTCCACACCACCCGCAGAACCCTATGAATGCTCCTGCACACCAGCAGCAAGCTCAACAACAATCGCAGCAGCAGCAGCAGCATCAGTCGCAACCAGTGCAGCCCGCTCAGCAATCTCAACAAAACCCAGCGACACCATCGGTTCTGCAGGCGCAGCCACAGCACACAGTAGAGCAGCCAACTCAGAATCAGCAGTCCACGGCAGCCAGCCCCCAGCAGAGTTCTGTCAGGCTAGAAGGCGGAGACGCACCACGGCCTACCACACCTCGAGGCGGGCAGGTGAACGGAATCACTGGGGCGAGCGCCAGTCCGAATTTGGCTAACTTGTTGCATTGAGATGGCGGGAACAGAATAGAAGGTGAAGACAGTGGTAGAGGTGTCTCAGACCATGAAGGAAAGACGAAGTTTGCAGGCTATTCTTGTGAATACCCCCCCATGTAGTATGGCCAGGCTTCTACATGTCTTTCTGTATACTCTTTACTATACAATGGCACCGCCGGTGTCACTCACTAGCTTCATGTCTGTGAACATGATAGGTATACGTAGTCTCTCGTTCCGTAGGTTGAGGTGGCGAGATAAGTGATAAGACTGTGTAGTGTCACGTGCTCAGGCCTGCCTGACGGAATCTAGATCGAATTACCGTAGGTATACATCTTGATGTCCGAGTGTAATCGCAATAAGTTGGAGTGAGAGTGGTGAAGAGAGTAGAGTATCGTGCAAGAGCATCGCTCGCTGGCACAAGCAAAGAATAAAATAAAATGCCATGTAGAGCCCCCAGGGAGTGAGAGAGAAGGAAATTGAGTTTGCTCAGCTGGCCGGCAAGGACAATCTCGTCCTAGACCTTTATAACATCCATCCTGCACCCGTTCAACAGCATCAGTTATCGACTTCTGGCACGCCATGGGAAAGGTGGGTTTTGCTCCTTTTACTCTTGACAAGCACGAGTACGCACACATCATCATCATCATCCTCATCATCATTTACAGCGGCGGCCGGGCAACGTGTTGCAGAGTCTGCATAGTCAGTCAGCTAGAACTACTCGTTCGCCTCTACGGAGCTGCTGCTGCTGCTGTTACTGTTGCTGGCGATGACCTTCCCAGCATATATGCGTACTCCCCGTAATGGAGTTGCGCAGCCATCACGACCGCCGCTGGTGCTTGTGCCACTGGCGCTGCTGGACGCTTACCTCCTAACTTGAGAGATTTTGCCCACTGACTCGAGGCTATAGGCATATTCGCCTGAGCAGCGTGAGCAGGTGCGCCAGCTCCTCGAGTCGGGACGTGACGAGGAGTCCATCGAGAAAGAGACGGGCGTAAGCGACCGCACGATCCGACGATGGAAACTCGAACTCGAGAGGACGGGCAGAATAGGGAAACCGCCGGAAGCGCGCACTGGCAGACACCGAGTGCTATCTGTGGAAATCGAGCAAGCACTCCTCGACCATGTGAGGGACAATCCTAGTCTGACGGTCGACAACATGTTATGGTGGCTTTACGATCAGTACGAGATCGTCGTTGGTACCAGGACTATCCGCCGAGTGTTTGAGCGGAAAGGGGACAAAGTGCGGATCAAAGGTAGCAAAAAGAAGAGCAACGCGAATGACAAGGAAGAGGACGAGGAGGACGAGGCAGACACCTCCAAGGACAACGTCAGCACAACAATCTCTCCAATGCAGTCGCAACATCCTGCTCATTACCAGAGCCCGTACGCACCCATGGCGACACCACAACAGGCCGTCAATGCCGAACAGCAACTTGCGCAGGCTCTTCAACAGCAGACGCAACAGCAGACGCCGGCGCCGCGCCAATCTTCGTTCACTGCGCCAATGCCGATAACCAACAACGCTGCCGCGAATGACGACGGCGAAGAAGACGAAGAGACTCTGCAGCTGCAACTGCAGCAAATTGAGCTGCAAAAGCGCGAATTAGAAGTGAAGCTGAAACTTCGTCGCATACAGAGCGGCAAGAACACGCCAGCTTCGGCCTCTCGGAAAGCCAGCACGACGGCGTCGAGCACTAGTACTCTCTACAACCCGAATCTGGTGGTGCCTACGCCCCCCAAGCGCGACTCTCGTAGCAAGAAGAAGATTGAGGAGTCGAAGCGCCGCACGGCCGAACGACAAGAACGCATGCTTCGTGACTTGGAACGTCGCTCCCGCAGACGAGACCACCTCACGGCAGAATGGGTGCAGTCGAAAGACATTTGGCCTCTCCGCGCCCAGAGTATCCTGGCTGACCTGATGCATCAATATGGTTGCTATACCTTTGCGCAGAACCAGGGCGAGATCTTTGAGACGATGTACCGCGAACTGTATGCGCTGGTGGATCATAGCAAGAATGATTGGGTGCCACAGATTCACGATGAGCTCTTACGGGAGCGAATGAAGAGGAAGATGGGACAATTGCGGACCAAAATGCAGAAAACGGGCGAAATCATCTCCCGCACAGATGGCTATGGCGGCTTCACGAAAAGCGACAGCTACACGGGTGAACAAGCTGGTGCGGCAGAACACGGAGACGAGTCGGAATTTGTTGGCGATGCACCCGACTTTGGACAGCAAGCCGACCAGAGTAATGTTGGTTATGCCAGCACGGATCAGAACAACAGCTTCGCTCATCAGCAACCCGTGCAGCAGTCGTACGATCAGCAAGTGCAGCAGCAGGCGGGTGCTGTTCCTGAAGCGCAGCTGCAAGACCAGATGCAGTATGAGGCTGTTCCAGATCACGGCATGCAGCATATCTCGTACACACACAACATGATGGGCAACCAAGGCCAGCCGCAATATCCGGGAATGCACATGGAAGGCATGATGCCGTATGGTAACATGAATGGCGGCATGGGTTTATGAAAAGAAGGAAGAGATTGATCCGCCATGACGAAAATGATGAAAACGTGGGCATATTGCAAGTGTTCGGCGTGAGTTCTTTGCACGGTGTTTTGGGATATGGATGGCGCCTGGGAGGGAGCAAATTGAATTCACAAGATACCACTTCTGCAGCTCTTGCATGCTTGCTTGACCTGTAATAATGGACAGGCACAGAAAGGCGTTTGTTTGATTGAATGATTGATTGGGAGGAAGGGTTAGGAGGGAGGGAGGGAGACAGCCACTCGCTCACTCCGCGTATGCACCAACCGTATCACACACACACACAATTCCCCTTTTCCGACCGTTTGCTACCTTCTACCGTCTCCTACTTACCCTTCCCTCATCTGCTTCCCGTCTCGGAGTGGACGTAGTCCTCGCCATGATCCCGTGTCAAATGTCGACATCTGCCGTCGCCCTGCTGCGACTGAACATTTTGGCCCATTTGCAGTTTACCGGAGACAAGCCTTGTTTTCCATTGGCAGCCAACCACCCCCTAACCCCATCCCATCCCATCCCACTGCCCAGTGTCCCCACAGGACAGGACAAGATCCTCATGACCCCCTGGTCAGTCCAAACATGCTTATTATTAAGGTCGCTTTTCTTGGTCTGTAGCCTGTAGGTCAAATATGACGTCGTTTTGAAGATTTGACGAGTGAAGTCAATCATCATAGGTAGACTGCCCCGCGGTCCAGGCACGTTGGCCCGTCCCCCCAGAGAGATACATCACGAGCTGTTTAATCTCCAAGCTACTGTATACTTTACCTTATGTATCTGTAGGTGGCAGGTGGAGGTAGGTAGGTCACTCAGGATACATTTTTATACCTGATGTAGTCAGCATGAACTTCGACCCGTCCACATGGAGCCCCCTACGCCGCAGCAGAAGAAAAAGGACGAGCTGCTCGCTCTGCCCTCGCCCGAGAAGCTGCGAGAGATTGCACGGCGACAGGACGAACGGGCGCTCGAGATACGCGCGAAACGGCAGCGCGCGTCCACGATCGACGAGAGGACAAACGCTGCCCAGATCATTCAGCGTCATTATCGTGGCCATCAGACCCGCCGCGAGCTGAAAGGATACGCCTTGGACCCCAGCACGAGGTGGCTCGAGGTATGCTCTACCACTACCTCACTTCTGGCAGAATGATTGGTTCAGAGTGCTGATTGATGGCAGGCACTCAAAGACGGTAATCACGCACACTTCGGGACCAGAAATTGCTCGAGTTGCCGGAAAAGCTGATTCTGTAACAGCCAACTACTCCAGAATCACCAGTCCACAGTCCAATGCCGAGCGCTTCTCCGCATCTCAGCCTCCCGCGGAGAGAGTCAAGAAGAGATGGGCTCAGGCCGGAGCTGCGGCTCGACGAGCTGGTAGTGATAACACGAGCGACGAAGACGACGGACATGCCAGTCAGGCCGAGACACGAGAGCAGAAGAGACGCCAGAAGCAGGAACGGGAGAAGTATGCGAAGACGATGGGCTTGGAGTATTTTCTGGAAATGGTCGACCAGAAACACCGGTATGGCAGTAACCTCAGACGGTACCACAAGGAATGGATGACGCGCGACACGAAAGAGAACTTTTTCTATTGGCTGGACTATGGTGAGGGTAAGGATCTGGATCTTCCTGATCGACCGAGAGAACGGCTCGACAAGGAGCAGGTGAGATATTTGAGTCGTGAGGAACGAAAGAAATATCTGGTGAATATTGATGGCCAAGGCCGGTTCGTCTACAACAAGAATGGAAAAGCTATTACTACTTCGGCAGACTACAAGGACAGGTACCGACTCTCCCTCCTCGCAGGTGCAACGAGCCAATAAAATTAATTACCTACTGACGGATCGACAGCATCGATGGAATCGTGCATTCGAGTGACCTCACGCCTACGTGGCGAGAAGTCGTCACGGGAGAGAAGCCTGAGCCAAAGCGAGAAGAGGACAGCTCCGAAGATTCGTCGCTCGCCTCCAACATCAGCACGGGTTCTCAAGAAGATGCTGCCAAGTACGCGAATGATGAATTACATGATGCCAAAGGCCTCAACAAGTTGAACCATCTCAGCGTGGATACATTGATGAACCACCTTCTGCGCAAGACCACCAAGAAGAATACCTGGATCTTTGTGGCCGACTCCTCGATGCGTCTCTACGTGGGAATTAAACAGTCGGGCGCATTCCAACATTCTTCCTTTCTCAAAGGCGCCAGAGTAGCTGCGGCAGGACTCATCAAAATCAAGCGGGGCCAAATCAGAAAACTCTCGCCATTATCCGGTCACTACGCCCCGCCCGTGCGTAATTTTCGAGAATTTTTAAAAAATCTGCGATCCGAAGGCGCTGATCTATCACGACTGAATGTCTCGAGGTCATATGCAGTCATCCTCGGTCTGGAAGGCTACTTAACAGTCAAGCAAAGAGCAAAGTCTTTCAAACAAGGCGCCAAAGACATGGTTGATCCGGAAGAAAAAAAGAAACGATTAGATGCGGAAAAGGATAGGAGCAAGTCTGCTGAAAGAGAGAGGGAGATTCTCGCACGACAGCAAAAAGAGCAGAGGAGTCGAAGTACATCTTATCGTCTCGCGAAACGCATCGGGCTTTGGAAGGATGATGAGGAGGATACTGTGCAGAGTCCCGCTCACGATCCAGGGGATGCAAGATCTGTCGGTCCCGAAGAGCAACATCATCATCATCGTTAGCTGTACTCCTCCTTCTTCTTTGGAAGACGTCGGTAATGGTGGTAGCAAGATGGAAGAATTATAAAAAAATTACTTTAGCAGAGAGGTTATCATTCTCGGACTAGAATACTCTATCCCTCAGGTTCTACTCTACAATTCGACCCTGCAATTGTACTCTGCCGAATAATTTTTTTTTCATCCTCCCATTTCGTGACAGGCGCATAGTAGTCGACTAGACTAGACTTTGTTTTTGTTTTATTCCCTCTTTTTTTCATCAAGACCATATCACCCATCTCCTGTTAATCACACACAGCAAGCAAGCAAGGCGAAAAATACGATCCAAATCCTGCATCATGCGAAGGATTATGTTCTGCGAAATGTATATACCCCAGCAGGGATATCTCGGCGGCATCCTTCTCTCCTCTTTTCTATTCTCTCTATCCTCGGTCCCGAGAACGACTACCCAATTTCTGGTAGAGAGACGTAGGATGGAGAGGTTGGCGGGGGAAGGCTGAAGGATTTGAGAAGGAATGAATGAATGAATGAATGAATAAGAACTCACTAATACCGAGTATGTTAATGATCTTCTTGGAACAAAAGGAGGAATGGAATGCCCGGCAAAGCGTTATATAATATCAACAACTTTTTCGCTTACTTCTGCAAAGACAATGAGCGAGTTAGCTGTGTGTATGGCGTTGAAAGGGAAAAGTTGATGATGATGATAATGATGATGAGGGTGAAAGATCGATCTTGCGATTTGCTTTTACATGCCATGAGGCCGAATATCCGAAGGTGAATAATGGATGGTCAATAAGCTGTGTGCGTATATGTGTGCAGTAGCATCATGAGGAGAAATAAATAGTATAAGTCAGGTAATAGCTGGAATCGCGCTTTTTGGTCGAGGGCCTGCCAGCATTATTATTTGTATCAACGGACAAGAGAGTCTAAAAAACAGAGTATCAAATCACATCGAATTGGACAGTTCCCGAAACACTCTCCCCCTCAAGGAAAAAACCAAAAAAAAAAAGAAAAAGAGAAAAAGAAAAAATGCCTCCCACATCTACCCGCCTCCTACCTCTCTGGGTCGCGTCGCCTTCCTCCTCAGAGCCACAACAACCACCACCATGGCCGCCCCAGCAGACGCAGCAGCAACAAACGACATCCTCACAACCATCAACCTCGACGAAATCCTCGCAAAACGCAAACCCGCCCTGGGACCGCACTACATCAACGCCATCTGGACAACATCATCCATCGAAAAGCGTCAATCTCGGAGGCGGGAACCAAATCGTACACAACAGCGGCTTCTCTCTCGCAGATGAAGAAGGCAATAACCATCTGGTCCAACGCCTATCCAGCAGACTGACTACGCACCGTGCGAAAGTGGAGGAGCCAAATTTTTCAATTGAAAGGAGCATGTACTCGGGGCAGGACATTTTTTTCAATATTCGGATGTTCGTCGGACTTTGGTGGGCAGCCGGAGTCTTGTCAGGTGGCGGATTAGGGAGGGAATTGTGCTGGTGTCGGCGGATGGGGATACGAGTTGAGTTTTTCAATGGGATTTCCGTGGGTATGAGTGGGTATTGTGGACTTTCTTTTTCCGTTGGGAGAGAATGTTGTTTGTGCGGCTCCTTCGGACGATATCGCGGCTTGTTGTCATGACAGGGGAAGTTTTGAGGACTGTTGTCAGCGTCACTTGGAGAGGAGTGGGATACGAGGGAAGAAGATGCTCTGGGAAGCTAAGCGCTTTGTGCTTGGATGATAGTACGATACTGTCATGAAATATTTAGTCAGTCTACAACATTTGTCTTGAGCTTGTCTGTCAATCCAGTCACTCAGTAGTAGGTAGCAGTCGAGGACATCCCAGTGTTTTATCGCTGACATACGTATATCCATTCAGCCGTAGCTCCTTGGCCTATGATTACTCAACATGACATCTATATGTATGTACTTCACCCACCGATGGTAACCTAGCACACATCAGCAGCAGCATCAAAGCACAATGTCACCACAAAGACTGGCCATCATTGCGGGCGTCGGCAGCGGCAACGGCGCTTCTGTCGCTCGTCGCTTTGCCAAAGAGTACATCGTCGTACTCCTCGCTCGCAAGCCCGCAAGCTATCAACCTGTCGAACGCGAAGTCAATGAAAATGGAGGCAAAGCATTGGGTATCAGCACCGATCTTTCCGATCCAGGAAGTGTACGAGCGGCTTTCTCTCATATCGAGGAAGCATTTCCCAACATTGCCGTGCAAGCTGCTGTGTTCAATGCATCTGGCAGGTTTGTGAGGAAACCATTGCTTGATATCACAATGGAAGATCTGGATGGAGGCTACAGTATCAGCGTGTAAGGCCACACATTGGGTGCAAAGGTTGAGTGTATCATCTGCTGACCCTACATGCAAACAGCAAAGGGGCCCTGCTTTTTGCACAGTCAGCTCTCCCACTTCTGCTGAAGCATGCAGAAAGTAATCCTGCGACGCCACCAAGCCTGTTTTTCACAGGATCGACTGCTGCTGTCAAAGCAAATCCTGGCTCTGCTGTCATGTGTGTGCCCAGACATGGTCTGCGTGCGCTTGCTATCAGTGCAGCAAAGGAGTTCGGACCTAGAGGCATTCATGTAGTGCACGCCATTGTCGACGGAGCTATTGATACGCCTTGGGGCAAGGATATTCATAAGGATAAGTCTCCAGAACAGACCATCGACCCAGACGCCATTGCGCAGACGTACTGGGATCTACATCTGCAGAGTCGGAGGTGTTTTACCAACGAGATCGATATTCGTCCGATGATGGAGAAGTGGTGATGTAATGGAGCTTATTGTATTTGGAGGTCAAAGATCGTGCGTCGATGAATACTGCTCATGCCTTCATTGTCACAACACATCGGGCTTCATGAAGAAGTCGACTTGATCGATGTGACGATCTTGGCAATTTGAGCAAGTGTGTCTTCTGGATTCTTGACGAGAATTGTATCGAGACCGAGTTGCTTTGCAGGATAGTCATTGCCACCTGGAAAGATGGCGTCTCCGATAAAGACCATTTTCTCGAGTGGGATTCCACTTGCGTCGCGCAGCTTCTTGAGTCCATATCCCTTGTCGACACCCTTCTGCGTAATGTCGATGGAAGTTGCTCCACCCATATTGATCGACAGCGTGGGCAAGCGCTTGTATAAATCTGCTTGGATCACTTTCCGTTTGGCAAAGTCAGGATCCCATACTTCCTTGGCGCTAACAGGTGCTTGCTGGCCCAGAGCTGAAAATGTGATCTGGCTGCCGCGGTCTTCGATTCTCTCACCCCAGGTCTGCTCTGGAACGAAGCCTGTAGCCGCCAGTGAGGCGTCGAATGCTGTCAGAATGGCCTGTTTCTCCTCTGCACTAAACAACTCTGCGTAGATGGGTTGCCATTCCGAGTGCTTGTACGTATAGAGCTTGGTACCCGTAGTAGGCATGAGCCACAACTTGGACAGGTCTGCATGCTTTGGTAGGCGACTTGCGACCTGTTTCTGAAATTGCGGCCAGTCGCCTCCAGAGATTACTGCGACATGTGCTACCGAGAGCAGGCTCGCTAGAGCGTCGCCCATTGCATCCTTGAGTGGCTGTTTACTTTCCGCGAGTGTTCCATCCAAGTCGAAAGCAACGAGGGAGATCATTCTGAGGGGGAATGTGTGTGTGTTCTTCAATTTTGGAGTGGTTGACGTGGCAGAGAGGAAGAGGAAGAGGAAGAGGAAGCATAGGGGGCCAATCAGGTGTACAGTCAGCAAGAAACACGTGGGACGGCTGACTTCCTCACTGTAATTCTATCGAGTGTCTCGACATCAGCTTCTGCTGAGCTGCAGTTGCCTGTGTTCATTTCATCAGACAACGACCCATCGCGACCCCCACATTGCACCACGATATCCCTCGCGCCGACGTGACATCTCCTCCAGACATTCGCTCTCGGGACTAGGAGGAGGAGGAAGAAGAGGTGCCGGTGGAGGAGGGGGAGGAGGGGGAGAAAGAGGAGGACGAAGAGGACGAAGAGGACGAAGAGAGGGAAGATAAGGAAGAGTCAAGGCATTGGCGGAGGGCCAGGCAACGCCCATGCAGATGAGATGCAGTGGTGGTGGAGTCCTGCGTGGAAGAGCAATAGAAGGGTAGAACACGCACTGCCTGGATAATGCTCACAACTCACCTGCACGAGGAGGTGGTCTTGCAGCTACCCAGCCAGTGAGAATGTGAGAATGCATGTTTGCCTACTCCTGGCGATACCACCACAGTGTCTACCTAGTCCCGCTGGCCTGGTGTAACATGCTCCCAACACTTCACGACTGCGAGGTGATATCGTGTATCTGCGGTACGACAGAAAACCAGCTCCTTCCTATTACAGCAACTCTAGGGGTTCTGATTGGTCACAAGCATCTCTTGGTATGGAGCGATTGACTGGCAGAGCTTCTCCTGGTGGTGGAGAAGTCTTGGCGCCCAGCTTCTCAAAGCACGATCAGAGTCTTGACCTTCTGCTTCCGTCTACACTCCAGTGGCGTTCTGCTATCACCGCCACAAGGTAACATACCACTTTCATAAATTTTCTGCTTCACGCTAGGTCGTCGACCCCGATATCGTACTCAAGCCGTAGAACTTCATGCTGTCCAACCGGAGCAGACGATTGGCCTTCATATGCTGCAAGATCTCTGCACGAATGCATCAGCGGTTGGTCATCCGGCACGGTGAGTAGTGTATCGACAATCATATGCAGGTACGCACGAGGCGGCCTCCTCCATTCTCGGCTGGGCCGATAGAAGAAGTGAGAGACGGGATGGTGACCCAAAAAATCCTATATAATGCTCTCCAACACTCCAGGTGAGTCCTGCATATGCTACCATTTTAATTCTTGAACACTTTCACCATGGTGCGGTCCTCTCCTTTCCTGGCAACGGCTCTTGCTGTACTTGCAAGTGCCCACGAGAACCAGCTCGACACCAGACAATACCAGGTCACGCCGAATGTGGACTCGAAGAAACTGCAAGACTCCATCACGGAGGCTGCTCTGAAGCAGAAAGCCCAGGAGCTTGAGGCGGCTGCGTATGATACTCCTGAGCGGAATCGTGTCTTTGGATCTCCGGGACACGAGAACACTCTCAAGTTCATCGAGGATTACCTAGGACAAGAGAAGGACTTTTGGACATTCAGCCGGCAGCCATTCACTGAGCTCTACTCTCAAGGTTCCGGCACCTTTTCCGCCGGGAATGTCTCGTACCCACTAGGTGTCTTCACCTACTCATCATCGACTTCGGGTTCAGTCACAGCCCCCATTGTAGCTGTCGCCAATGTCGGGTGCAATGCTACCGACTACCCAGCTGAGGTGACGGGCGCGATCGCTTTCATCTCCCGAGGCACATGTCCGTTCTCTGAAAAGTCCACTCTGGCTAAGAGCGCCGGTGCCGTCGGTGCTGTTATTTACAACAATGTCCCTGGCACTCTCGCCGGAACCCTCGGAGGTGCTGGAGATTATGCGCCAACCGGAGGCGTTTCCCAAGAAAATTCTACTGCCATTCTCGCAGCACTGCCGCTGCAGGGGCAACTCCAGATCACCAGTGTTGTGGAAAACCGGACGACCTATAACATCATTGCGGACTCGACGAGTGGCGATAAGAACAACGTCGTTGTGATTGGTGCTCATACCGACTCCGTATTTGATGGTCCTGGCATCAACGATGATGGCAGTGGAACGATTGGTGAGCTTCACGCTATTACCCCAGCAATTCTGGGCTATACTAATCATTAATAGGCATCTTGGAGACTGCCATTCAACTTTCGAAGGGCAAATACGAACTCAAGAACGCGCTGAGACTTGGCTTCTGGGTACGTGCTTCACTGCTTTGCGCTGCTTTGTACTTCGCTAACAGGTCCTTTCATTCAGTCGGCCGAAGAATATGGTCTTCTCGGTTCGGAGTACTACGTCAACACTCTACCAGTCGATGAACGCGAAAAAATCAGGCTTTACCTCAACTTTGACATGATTGCATCGTCTAACTGGCAGTATGCTCTCTACGATGGTGATGGAAGCTCCTTCAATGTCTCCGGACCACCTGGGTCGGACAAGATTGAGCACTTCTTCCAAGACTGGTTCCGTGCACAAGGCATCCCGACGAAAGATTCGGAGTTCAACGGACGTAGTGATTACGGCCCATTCATTGCCGCTGGTGTTGACATTCCAGCCGGCGGCATCTTCACTGGCGCTGAAGAGGTCAAGACTGAGCAAGAAGCGATTTGGTGGGGCGGACAAGCTGGTGTCGCATACGATCCCAACTACCATCTGGTCGGCGACAACTACACGAACCTGGCGTTCGAGCCTTTCCTGATCAATACCAAGGGTATTGCAGCCTCAGTTGCGAAGTATACAATGGATCTGAGTGATATTCCACTCAGAGCCTCTGGCGCCAAGGCCAAGAGGAGAGGTATTGACCGCCACCCGCATGCTAAGAAGAATGCGATGCACGCTCACACGCACCAACCTGGTCTACAATGCGGTGCTCAGCCGAGAGTGTCGATGTAATAATAGTGTAGAGCGCATAGATTGCAGCTGGTGGTACTAAAGTGGAATATATCGACTCATGCCCCCTAACAGTTCTTTCTTTTCTTCAAATAAGCACGCTTTCAGACATGCACTCACCGCGCAGTGACATGTCTGTTAACGACTCGACTCGTGAGGAATATATGTAGTGGCCACTTCTCCTTGCCCATCACATTGTGAATGTTCCGAATTCACTTCTAGTTTCATGCCATGTCAAAAGACGACAACCCCCCCGGGCATCTCCCCGCTTTCATCATCGCTTCCATCATCGCTTGCACCTCCACATTTCTCTCATCCCAGACAACGACAGAAACTCTTCTCACCTCCAGTACAATCCCACAGCATTCATCACCATGACCGATGCGCAACATCTCGTGCAATATGCGCAGCGCCAGTTCGACGACATCACCGCCAGCCTCGAGCGCCATTTCGACCAAGTCGCTGGACAGCTCCGCGAGAGCTTCTACAGCAAACCACAATTGCCTATCCCGTCGAGACGAATACCAGCGCCGACCACATACGAACTGATTGAACGATGGATATCACGACACAAGGCCATCACCGCTGCTGCCGTCGCCTTCCTCGTGACAGGCTCCATCGGCGCAGTCGTCTATAGTCAAGGCAGGAATTCCAGGCGCAAACGGCGCGCTCAGAGATCGACCAACGGCGCAAGGACAGACGTGGTCGTCGTCGCGGGCGCGGTGGCGAACCCTCTCACCAGCGCGTTATATTTGGATCTAGAACGGAGAGGGTTTGTGGTATACGTGATCGCGAACACGCCCGAAGAGGAACAATACGTCCGATCGCAATCTCGAGCAGACCTGCACTTTCTTTCGGTGCACCCGGAGGACCCATATACCGCACAAGAGCAGTTGCTGAAGTTCCGGAGCATGTTGGACCGCGAGCATAGAGTATTTGAGGATGCGGAACCGCATAAAATGAAATTCAAGGGTGTGTTACTGGTGCCGAATACCTCGCAAAGTGCGCCTCTGAAGATTGAGGACATCACATCGGAGGACTGGAGCGATGCCTTGAATGCGAACATTCTGAACACGATTACCACGACGCAGCTTCTGCTTCCCGCTGTCCTCTCATCCCAGGCGAATATTCTGCTTCTCACACCATCGGTGACTCCGGCTCTGCAGCTGCCATTGCACTCAGTAGAAAGCACTGTATATGGCGCGCTAGAGGGATTTCTCGCCACCTTATCTGCAGAAACCCGACAAGACGGCGTCAAAGTGTCGCATTTCAAGCTCGGGCATATCGATGTTCCCGCCACCACATCACGACAACGTCGAGATGGTGTACCTCCTCCACGACTGCGACCGACTCCAGTGCGAGAGCTATACCATGCTGTATTTGATCAGCTTGTCGCCAAGTCTCCGAGGAGGTCTCTCCATGTTGGCCGAGGCAGCCTCACGTACGACATTATTGGCAGCATCTTGCCCCCGGGTTTGATTGCCTGGATGATGGCTCCGTCTTCTTTGTCTTCGTCGTCGTCCAAACCAGCTGTGACGCGAGAGCCGAGTGAAGAGAGACTATCAGGGAGCGTGGGCAGCATCACCTGGGAGCATTTGGACCGCGAAGCAGAGGGTCAATGACGCGATGACGATGATGATGAGAGTGGTGATTAGAGGCAAAATCATGAATTTACGAGACGTTGCATGGCGTTGTGTGCAGATATACCATACTCCACCGATTTTCATTAATGGCCAAATAAAAGAAACAGTTCCACCTCGAGGACCACAAATGTGTACCAGCATCCAATTCCATCTTTTATCTTTTTCTCCCCAGCTTCTTTTTCCCAGCTTCTAGTAGTACAGGTATCTACCTCACGCCTTCCCCTAACCGACATAGCTGATACACGTACATGTACATGTAGATCTGAGCCTACCGTGGGTATATAATGTATCCTCTTTCCTCCTTGAGCGAAGGTACAGGTTTCTGGTAGCAGCAGCAGCAGCAGCAGCAGCAGCATCATCACCATTATCCATCACAATATGAGAACGTTCCACCGCTGCTGTATGGTAAGTAAGTACCTGAGTACAGAATTTGAATGTACCTCAGGTAGCATGGTTGGGATATATGTATATCTATGTCTACATCTATTACAAAAAGACAAAAAGACAATCAATAGCTAAGGATACTGTTTTCAGTCCTGTTGTGATGATAAGTATATCTTTTTTATACAAGAGTCTACGCATTAATTGAGCGAGTATGTAAACAGTAAGACTTTGTCTCGGTCTCACTAGGAGGTACCTACATGACCATATAACTTTTCCTTATCATAGAAGTGGAGGGGGGGG
>NW_016017390.1:1083830-1145641 GCF_000320565.1 Sphaerulina musiva SO2202
GGGGGGGCGGGGGGGGGGGAGGATGTTCCTCCGTCGGGAAGGAAGACGGGGTATATGTACAAGTATACTGTATATATGTATACATGTAGTTCTCTTCATTTATTCATGCATATAGGGCAACCCATACCTAGATCTCATCTTGCTGACGTTATTCCAACTCAGGCTTTGCGAACTTTACGGTCTCCCAGAGACAAAAGGAGCTGGGAAAGCTGTACCACAGCGGACTTTCCGGAGAGCATTCAGGCCGGTGGATTTGACTTTTTTTGCGTGCGTCGAGAGAGAGAGGGGGGAAAGAGAGAGATAGGAGGTGTCATTATGATGAGAGGATATGTATGCGAAAGGAAGTTACTTGCGGATGCAAAGATAAGGTAAGGTACATGTAGGAGGTATAAGGTATATATGTATAAATGTACCTCTAGAAGTCTACTAGAAACCCCCTTTTTTTTATTTAATGTTTTATTACAGTACATACCTGAGAAAAACAACACTGTAGTTACTGCTGAGTGAGGGCTATTTTGAGACCCTGGCCGGGTGAGAGATGTGATGGCTGTGTTGATCCTCCATCTCCTCCCCCCAGATCCTAGCGTCCCGTGGAGTGCTAGGGTGAAGGGTGAAGTTTGCTGGTGAAAGATACGTTCCTGTAGGCTGTACCAGTAGTTCATCAATAAAATTCATCTTGCCCTGCCAAGCCAACATCCAACCAACACATCTGCCCATTTCCCGACCTGGTCATTGTGCTGGGGAACCATGATCAACAACGACGATCTAGCCTGAAAGGATGAAACGCTTTGAACTGCCCGACGACTGCTTTTGTGGTTGGAGTTTTTTTTTTCTGTTGTTTGTATCGCACACCTTCTTTAGTAGAGGTGTGGTATCTTGTCTTTTGGGAGGACTTCCTAACTTTTGATATTTTTATTGTTTAACTCCAGCTTTACAGCCTTCCGGACGATTCGTACCGCCTGCTACCACACTCTCTTCGCGTTTTGTTTTCCGTACACGATCGCTACCCTTTGGATGCTGCGGGACAGTATTGCCAGAACGAATAGGGATTGAAAGAAGTAAGTAAAATACCTTGAGGCTCCGTGGAGTGGTGCACACTTCAGCGCGTTTGTTCCACCTCACAAGCGTTCAGCAACTGTCATTCGTTTCATTGACCAGATTGACTCTGCAGTTTGTAACCAATACTCGGAAATCACGTCGGACAGACAAAGTTATTATCTATTATTATTGTACAACAAAACATGAGCACGTTGTCTGTCATGACAGTCGGGTCAGCAATTTGAAGAGAACACACTACCCTACGTGGCTGCAGGGTGGGATCTAATTGCCTACCATCTTGTTCATCGCAATGGCGGCGTTGCAGGTGTTGGAAGAAGCTGCGCAACTAGGGTTCGTCTCACCACCAACTGGAATCCTGTCTGACACTGGATCTGGAGAGCAAGTCGCCATTGCCTGGAACACGCCGTACGACTTGACGAATCTCGAGGTGTGGTTGGGGCCAGCAGACGATGGCAGTTTTGTGGTGAATGTCCTTGGTGGTGAGTCCTGCTTGAGATCGATCCAATACGCGGTGAAGCCAGTGACTGATTGCGAATGTAGCGAACTTGACGCGAGACACAACGACATACATGTGGGCTCTACCGAGCGCACCGACAGATGCATACCATTTCCGGTTGCAAAAGGGCGACCAGCCAAATGATTGTGATGCGTGTGTGGCGAGCAGTCCAACATTTCACGTGGAGCATCCCGAGCCAGTCCCAGTGTCCTCCTCAACCTCCTCGTCAATATCAGCAAGCAGTACGCCGACAGCTCCATCCACTTTGATCCAGATAGCAGCAGCAGCAGCAGCGACGCCCACTACATCGTCGACCGCTGCAGCAGAATCCAGTTCTGGTATCTCCCATGAGACGACACTAGGCGTCGGGGTGGGCATCGGCCTCGGTGTACCAATAATCATGATACTCCTGTTTCTACTGATGCTGTCTTTACTCAAACGACAGAATCGGCAGCAAAAAATGCAGCAACTGGACAATGTCCGCAAAAAGCAACAAGAAACGCAGACTGTGCCGCCGCCATTTCCGACGTTGCCTCGACCGCCGCCACCGTGTCGAGTCCCGCCTGGCTCAGCAGACTCGACAGGGGCGGATTCCTGGACGACAATATCTAGCGGGAAGACTCAGTCGTATCATGGGCCGTTTGAATTCGAATATGAGATGGGGAGAGTGAAGCCGGGGTGGGAGAGGCTGTTTGGGAGGAATGGACTGCCCTACTTTGCGATGCCAGTGAGAACGAAGAGTGGCAGATTAATGTTTAGAAGTTGACAGAGTCACGAATGTATCCGTGTTGCTGACACTCACACACCCCCAAAGACGTTGTTCATGTTCATGTTCTCCCGGTTGCAGTGATGTTTGGTACCTGGTAGTCGTGTCTAAGCTAGTGGTAGAGAGTGCGGCGAGACTCGGTGATGCCCTTGGCACATTTCAACCCATCGTGAACTACGCCGTCTAGTGCTACTTACCACCACCCAGAACAGAACTGAACAGTCCCGTCAGTGTCGTGCAGCACAGTGGGAGGAGTGCAACACAGCATTGCTCGGGGTCATGTCCAAGTCACTGCACTCGCCGACAGCGCGGCTGCTGCAGTCGTCGCGACTCTTCTCCCTCCCTCGCCCTCTTCCTCCGGCCACATTGGATCCTGCCACCGCATCGGGCCTCTACAGGGCATCAGAGACGGCCACGCTCCCTTATCCCACGCACCAGGCCATTGCCACGCCCGCTTCATCGCACTTTCGTGGAGACTGGGGACTGAAGCGACCGATTCCGCGAAAGACAACGGCTCGCAGCTCGACGCCTGTGATCCGCATTCGAGCGCAGGACAACACCCAGCATATTACCGAGTTTGAGAGTGCCGCAGACCACGTCCTCACCGAGGCAAAATGGAGACAAATGGGCATTCCGATCATGAACAAGAACGCACGAACGACCTTTTCCGGCGATGGTCAATCGCCGCAAAGCGTCTACGATGACAACCTGGACATCACAGACCCCGACGCCGTGGATGCACTCCAGAGGACCCCGCGCAGACTACGACAAGGCTCTATGGCTGGCATGACTGAGAAGATAAACCAGAGGTGGAAGTTTGACGGACCATGGATACCGGGCATGCAGGAGAGCGAATTTGACGAGTACATCTCCAGCAAGCTCAGCAGGAGAAAGGCCGAGTTCCGCCAGTTCCTGATGAAGCGGATACTGGAACGGCGCATACGTGACGAGGAGAGGGCCAACCGTGAGAAGGGCGAGGGCACATCAATCGACACAGCTCGCATTGAAGAGCTGCGCAAGGAAGTCGAGGAGAACTACGAGAACGAGGAAAAGAAGATGCGAGATGATCATGTGGTACAGAACTTGGGTTCGGAGCTCACTGCAGCTATATGCGACTTTCTCGATCTACCAGGCATCCGGTTCAATCGCCAAAACTTCGCTCAATCGCCACTCCTCCGAGATCAAATCAGCAGCCTGACAGCCTCCCAAGGACCACCTTCCACCCATCCCGGTGCCGGTCTCTCTCACCTGCGCACGGACGCCTTCATGGAAAACCATCCTTATTGGGGACCTCAAGCCTTCCGTGCTCCAGTCAAAGCCCGTGTCCTGAGCCCTCGAACCAATGCGATGTACGCCGGTGCCCAAGCTCAGATCGGCGTGGGAGGTGTTGTCACCAATGATGCGATCAGCTCTACCATGAGTGCTCCCGACCGAACACAAGTCAAGCCAGAATATAGCGAAGAAGAAAGAGAAGAACACTATCTCGACGCGAACCGCATGGTCACGGCCTTGGACGAGAACTTGCTGGGGGGGAATAAAATCTGGGTGCACCCCAAGACGGCTCATATTGACGAAGCAGGACGAATCAGGCTTGACGTGACCCGAGGTGACAAAGAGGCTATTGCCGTGAAGAGGGACCGGGTGGAGGCCATTCATGAAGCGAAGAGGCAGTCATTCGCCAGTGCTGCGCAGACAGCATACCTGCGCCGGCCTGCACCGGGTCAAGAAGCGAATTATGGCTACAGTCTGCCTGATACGAGACTGGCAAGGTCGCCATCGAGGGTGAAGGGATTTGATGAAGAGTTGGGCCGGAGTCCTAATCAGGATCCGATGGATAGCGCACAGGCCGCCAAGGTGGTTCAGGAGTTGGTCTATGGAACTACATATAGGAGGTAGTGTGCAAAGGGGCCTGCCTCCCTGGGCGGTAGATGAGAAGAGTCTTGACAATGGACTCCTGTAGTTCTACATATATGCATGTACGTGGAAGAACGTCTCGTACTGTGATTTTCTTGTCCACGCGGATGTACGAGAATCGAGGTCCCATGTCTAGTGAAGGTACGTGTAGTTACCTGGAAGGTATATGCCATGTTGGTGGTTCTGTGATGCCTCAGGCTCCAGATCCAAGCGGCGGGCGCCGGACTACAGTAGGAGGTAGGCCGCTGGTAGCCATACCTTACTCTATCTCGTTTGCCGAATGCTTAGCTCACCCATGCTGCTTTAACAGTGACTTCACCTGCTGGACCACTTTGATCTGGACCGCGGCTGTCACATTGATCCCTCCGCATCTATACCATGACCAAGAACAAAATGACTCCTCGGCCAATTGCCAATCCCGACTTGCCTCAGCCGCCTCCAGGCAAGTATCCGGCAAAGGCTCATGCGAGACGAGTCGCCAAGTACGTCGCCGACCATGGAGGGCCTAGCAGTGGGGTCATATATCTCGAGGGACAGAGCACGAAGATGAAAGAGGTATGGGTTTCATGCTGATGTTCCCGTCGGGAGGCATGCGAGCTGACGAGATGATGCATATTAGGACGACGATGGAGAAGCTCCTTTCCGGTATGCGGTTTCTAGCCCTGTGCCATCCATAAGGTAGCTACTGATAAAGGTATAGACAACGCCGACACTTCTACTACCTCACCGGATGCGACCTTCCCGACTGCTCGTATGCGTATCACATTGCCACGGATACCGCCACCTTGTGGATTCCTCCCGTCGACCCCGAGTCTGTCATGTGGGCCGGCATGCCTCTGCTGCCCAAGCAGGCGATGGATCGATACGATGTCGACCGCGTGCTGACCACGGATGATCTCCAGTCCGGAAAGTCTCTGGCAGAGATGTTATCGAAACAAGAAACCATTCTGGCAATCAAAGATCGCGCAGATCTGAGTGTCTTCGACACTGCGCCTCTGAAGGACGTGCAGGTCCAAGTCAATCTCGATCATCTGCGTGAAGCCATCGAGGAGTGCAGAGTGGTGAAAGACGAGCATGAAATCGCCATGCTCCGGCATGCCAACATCATCTCTTCCTATGCTCATGAACAAGTGCTCGCGTCCGTTCCTCGTGCTTCCAACGAGCGTGAGCTGAACGCTCTTTTCGTCATGCACTGTCATGCCAACGGCTGCAAGGAGATGGCATACGGCTGTATCTGTGCTTCTGGAAAGGCAGGAAGCACACTACATTACACCCACAACGACCAGCCGCTCGAGGGCAAGGACAACATTCTCCTCGATGCAGGCGCAGAGTACAATTGCTACTGCGCCGACATTACCCGGACATTCCCCATCACCAAGGATGGCAAGTTTACCAAAGAGAGCAAAGAGATTTACGAACTCGTTCTACTCATGCAGAGTGAAGCATTCAAGCTCATGCGCCCGGGAACCATGTGGGAGGAGTGTCACATGAAAGCCCACACGACTGGAGCAATAGGCTTACAGAAGCTCGGAATCCTCCACCAAAGCCTCACATTGGAGCAGATCATGGAGTCTCAAATTATGACTCGTTTCTTTCCGCACGGTCTGGGGCATTACCTCGGCATGGACACTCACGACACGGGTGGCCACGCCAACTACGAGGACCCGAATCCCTACTTTGTGTATCTGAGGAAACGCGGACCGCTGCCTGAGGGCGCCGTCATCACCAATGAGCCTGGCATATACTTTCGCGAATTTCCATTGCGGCAGGAATTGAAAGATGGCAAGTGGGATGGAATCGTGGATCAGGAGGTGTTGGAGAAGTACTGGCGAGTGGGAGGTGTGAGGATCGAGGACGATGTGGTGATTACTGCCGATGGGTATGAGAATCTCACGACGGTGAGTAGTGATTGGCAGAGTGTGCAGGACATGGTACAGCGAGGGCTAGTGAGTAATGGCGTGTCCTATTAACTTGACCTTTTTTTTTCTTTGCGTTGCAGGTAGAGATGCAGTGATGGGTAAGTAAAGGTACATGTCAATGCAAACTTTTTTCTTTTTTCTTTTTTTTTTCCAAATTTGACATCCATACTGAGAAGACACTACACATCCACGAAAAAGTCCCCCCAAACTCTACAATCGAAATCCCGTCCTCTCCACCGCCCTCTGATACGACTCCGTCCCCTCACACAATTCCAACCACCTCTCCACCCTCTCCCATCTTCCCCTCTCCACCCCTTGTGTCCCCAATTCCCTCGTCAAAATAAATCTCACAGAAAATTGCATCATAATATCCGCTGCGGTGATATTTTTTCCTCCCATAATAAATCCCCCTCCTTCTTCTTCTTGTTCACGAAATGTTCCCTCTAAATAATCCAAATCTTTCACCACATTCCCACTGAGTCCTTGTAGAGTCTTTTGGACATCTCCATCGTGTTGATGCCATTGGACGTATAAACATGCGAGAGCATGCAGCAAAAAAGTGGCTTCGGAGGCGTGGATCCATTGGAGAGTTTTGTAGCGGAGTGGTGAGCCGGGGGGAGGGAGGAGATGGAGGGTGTTTTGGGGGTCGAAGGTGTCGGAGAGATATCTAGAAAGAAAAAGCGGTTACTTGTTGAATTTTTTTCTTTATTTTTTGGGATAAGGAAAGGTAAAATACATACTCACAAATATTCCCACTCTCATATAAAAATTCCCTTTTCCTTTCCCTATCCCCCCCATCTCCATCTTCCCCATCTCCCCCATTCCCCTCTCCATCTCTATTTCCTTCATATTCCACCTCCAACGTCGGAAACTTCCCCAACCCTCCCGCCGCTGCTTTAAATTCCAACGGTGCAGGACCATTATTTCCCGTCCGAGGAGAAAATTTCACTTCATATGGAATCTGGAGAATTTCGAGGTGCCAGGCGGTTCGGATGCTGCGGGAGGCTTGGAGGAAGTGGAGGGTGAATTTTTTGGGTTTGGGGGTGGGGGAGGACATTTTTGGGGGGTTTTTGGTTGATTGATTGATTGATTGATTTGGTTGATTGATGAGATGTATAGAGGGGGAATGGATAGGGATATACCTCCTGGAGGAGAGAGAGATGGGTATAAGGTAGTACGTTACCGCTTGAGAGGTACCTACCTGACTTTTTCTAATTCTATCAATGTGCGGGGTGGCTGTATATGTAGATTGGTAATATGATGAAATGGAAGTGCTGATCATTTGCTATAGAGGTTGGTGTTGGAGACAGAGGTATTTTTTTATATAGAGTTTAAGACCGTTTTTAGACCTCATCGTCTCGAATTTCATTGGATTAGGTAGTTTTCCCCCGGATTACCGCAAAAGGTAAAGCCGGTAAACACAGAAAACTCGCCGCCCGCGGCCGCCCTCTCTTCTACTGTCTCTCCTGGTATTTTCTTATCAATGACATGGAATAGGAGGAACAAATAGTACTAAGACTTTGTTTTGACGTCTCTTCATTCTTTTTCGGGGAGAATCTTCCAATTCTACCCTACCTTACCTACTTTTCCTCTTTTTCTTTTCCTGCTCATAAACATCGTGCAGTGTGGTATCATTCATCATATTATTATTTACAACATCATCATCATCATCAACATCAACAACAACCAAAAATTCCCATTCGCCTCTTCTAAGCCTCATACTGCTTCTTCGCCTTGGCCCGATCCGACGCACCCTTGACAAAGCGCGACAAGTCAACGACGGGAAGTTGAAAGGGAAAGTCGAGGGCGGCGAGCATGATGGCGAAGAAAATGTACCAGCCCAACATGCAGGTAACAAACGTAAAGGCGCCGGCCGTGATGGTGTAGGTGTTGGCATTCGACATGTGGCTCGCGGCCGACGCCGTGTTTCCGGCCGCCGTGGCCTCTGCTGCTTTGGCGAGCGTCCAGTATGCGCCTGCGAGCAGGCCGAAGGCGGGCACGAGGGATAAGAAGATGAGGAAGAAGACCAGGTTGGTTCGGACGGAGAGCACCATGTACAGGAAGCACAAGACACCCATGAATACGAGGAAGAAGGCTGTGAGGAGGGGTTCAAGTTAGCGTGTGGTCATCGTCACTTCTCGTCTTCTGTTTTTGCCGCTCTGTGACGCACCGAATGAGGCATTGAATCCCACCGTGTTCAACCCTTCACCTGGCATGGTCGGGTCGGGAGAATATGCGCCATAGGCGTTGTAGAAGGGCTGCAGGGTGGCGGCGAAGGCGAGCCAGAAGGCGCCAAACGAGGAGAAGACGACAAAGGGGAAGGTGTTGCCGAGAATGAACTCTCCGAAACCACCCAGAATCATGAGGAGGCCACCAAAGAAGAAGTAGACGCCCGTGGATGCTGCGCCATTACCGCCCGCTCCCCTCCATCCCATCAAGTCGCAAGACAATGGGCTGAGGCAGAGCAAGAAACCGACCAGAGCGCTGTCAATCGAGTCAGCAGCAGCCTGTGAGGGGACTCTCTTTGAACGAATGCCCAAGTAAGAAAGACTTACAGAGGTGTCGGGTTACCGAATGTCTTTCGCAAATCTCCCGCGACCTTGTTCTGAGGCGACAGGTAAATCTTCTCAAAGAGCTCGGGTGAGATGGAGATGCTGCCCGATGTCTGGATCTTCCTCAACGCCGTGTCTGGGTCCATGTTGTTGTCCAGATGATAACCTGGAAGAAGAAGATCTTGTCAGCACCAGACTCTCGACCAGCTGCCGGCACAGCATGTTGCCCGAAAGCATTGCTGCTGCCAACAGAGCGAACACTCCTGAACCATCTGATATCGATGCAGCCCACTGCCACACAAACGACCACTTCATTCTCGCCGAGTGGCTCGAAAACATTGAGTGATGAAGTCGTACCTTGCGAGCTCATGGTTGCGCTGCTGGCGCTCAAGTTCCCCGGCTTGCCTGCGTGAGTGTCACACATACCGTTCTCGAAATCCTTCTCCAAGGGATCGTGGACGCCCATAGCATTGGGGGCGGGAGCAGTCAAATTCGCGTTGTTCTGCGTCGCCTGGTAGGTGTCTGTGGTGGTCGACATGTTTGCGATAGATCAATGATGGACGAGTCTGGGATTGGTATAGTGATGATGATGATGAAGATGATGATGTGATTGTCCACGGCGATGGCGTGGTGCAAGGATCAATATGATAACAGCACCGCACGAACGGGGAAGCCAGCAATCCACAATCAGTAAGTGAACAATGGATCAAGACAGGAGATACGACGAGACGAAGAAGACCAGGGCGAGAACAAGTATCTTATGAACAGCTGCATCAAACGCACAGATCACGACGGCTCCGCACCGCACCATGTCCCTCTCCCCAGGGAGAGGAGAGGGAGAGGGCAGAGGGAGAGATGCGCGGGCGGGAGACTGGCACCGGGAGTCCGTGATACGCGCGCACGCACGCATTGGCGACGGACCGCTCAGACCACTCACTGCAAGAGGAGAGGAGGAGCTGACGATGATGATGATGATGATGGAACACCGCCGCTCGTCAGGAAAAGAAAAAGTCTCACACGCACAGGAAACGCGTCGGCTGACTGCCAATCGTCGTCGGTGCCCCAGCTGGGGAAGTGGGAAGCTGTGGGAAAAGCTGTGTTGAGCTATCCCCGACCAGGAATGGCGCTGGAGAAGTCTAACCCTCTCTCTCTCTGTGTGAGAGTGTGAGTCTGTCTTCTTTCTCTCCGCAACACCGATCGCACGGGTCAAAGGGACTCTTGGCCCCCCCGTACCTGACGAATAATGAGTCGCCATACAGAGGCATTCGAAGCCAACCAGCCGCTCTCCGTTCGGCTGGCGCGGCCGATTGTCATACCACGTATTACGCTAATGGAGTATCGCCTCGAGGTAGATCTGTGGGTGGTTTTTTCTCATCATCATCATCGGAGGAGGAGGAATTGTTGACGAGCTGGTTTTTCTGTTCTCACCACCCACTCCATTAATAACATCGTCCGCCATTCCAGTACAACTCGAGATGCTGCATCCGTCCGTCCATCCATGCATGCACACCCATCCATCCATCAAGCAAGATGATGCCGCTGCACACACGGGAACGGGAGTATCCGAATTTTAGTTTGAGTTTGAGTTTCGCGTGAGAGCGAGGCGGACGTACGGAAGTATTAAAAAACAAAAAATAAGAAAATAAGTAAGTGAGTGATAAGCATAAAATGTGAAGATTGCATGCACAAAAAAAATCAATCTCCCTTCTCCCCCCCTCTCGTCGGTCGGAATGGGACAAGGAGGCGTGGCGTGTGAGGAGAAACGAGAAAACGCTAAACTTTAAAAAGGAGATCAGCGGGCGGGATTGGGTACTGACTAGGGTCTTTAGGTTGTCGATCCTGAAGTCTGGGGAAAAAGTGCGGGGAAGGCTTGTGGATGTGCCTTGTTTATTAGTAGGAGGTAGGAGGTATGGAAATTCAAATGTTAGGAGGTACATGTATAAAATTGGAATTGTTTTATTTGGCATGGCGGTGCTGACTCTGATACTGACACTAACACTAACAGGTCCCTGGATTGAATGTTTGTTTTCTTGTCTGTTTGGTAGAGGTATATACTTGGAGAGGGAGGGAGGTACCTATAGGGAGGCAAGGAGGGAGGTAACGTAACGTAAGTAGGGAATAACAAATCATCCGAAACATAGTAGGAAAAAGCAAAAGCAGAATCAAAAGGTATATACGTAAAGGAGGCACGTACCTACTTTTTGTAGAGAAAAAAAGATACGCGAAGAGCTTGTAATAATAAATATCTAGAGAGAGAGAGATAGTAATAGGAGATAGTAACAAGCAGTATATCGAAACAACCTTTAGATAGAATCTTAAGTTGAATTAATTCTACTTCTTTTCTATCTTTTCTTTCCTCCTAGGAGGTAGGAGAGAGAGAGAGAGAGAGAGAGAGATACTATCCTAAATCCTAATCCCCTTCTTTTAGGTCAGGTGTTTTCTACGATAGACTAATACGATAGACAAATACGAGAAGAGGAGAGAGAGAGAGAAAGAGTAGAGGAGTAAGAAAGAGGGGTTAGAGTAAGCCAGCTACCTAGCTACTTAAGAGTCTTACCGTTTGACTAGGTAAAGTCTAGAGGAAAACGTAGGTAAATAAGGTAAAGACGGCTGTTCTTTTCTCTCTCGTATTAAGAGGTATATTCAACCTAGCTCCTAGCTTCTAGTTCTCTAGGCTCTCTAGGCTCTCTGGGCTCTGGGCTCTGGGCTCTCAGCAGTACGAAGTAGAGAGAGTGGAGAGTAGAGTGAGTGAGCGAAGAAATCTTATTTTTTTCGAGGTACCTGACCTTGTATGTGTGTGTGTGTGTATGTGTTTGTTTGAGGGGGGTGGATGTTATGCAGGTTCCGAAAGAGAGGGACATATACCTTACTGAACCTGGTCAACCCATAGGAGGTATATACACTCACCTCTTGAGGTAGGTACCTTTATGAATTGTGTGTAATGCATAGGATTGAATTTGGGAGTTAGGACCTCCACTGGGTCTTGTGAGATACATCCATAGTACCTACCTTAGCGATGTATACGGAAGACGTATAAGGTCTGGTAAAAACAGATATAATCCTACCTACCTTACCCACCTAACCCTGACCCCCGCCAGGTACATACCTAGTTACTCAACTCATATTCTTCAACGCCTCCTCCTGTTTCCTCTTCACCGCCCTCGCAATGCCTTCAATATCCAATTCCCGCATTTCATCGCCAATACATTGCGTCTGATGCTCCAATTCTTCTAATGCTACTTGCGTTTGCGCATCAATCAGCTTGATTTCGCCGTAGGGTGAGGAGGCATACACGGCGCTCAGCAAAGCATGTAAATCCGCATCACTTTTGGCAAGAGATTGTAGGATAGATGTGGTCATGGTCTCCTCGGTGGTTTTTTGTAGCGCGTCGAGTGTGGCAGTCTGGTTGGAGATGGCGGCGTCGAGGATAGGGGTGAGTTTACTCAGATCTGCTGCTGCTGCTGCTGCTGATTCTCCTCCTCCGCCTCCTCCTCCTACTCGGATGTTGTGTTCGTGGAGAAAGGAGATGACGGGATCTTGGGTCTCGGATATATTCGCTTGGACTAATCGGAGGGGTTTGAGACCTTTTGCGGCGTTTTGTCGGTCACGGTTGGTGGGTGTGGAAGGGGTGTTGTTGTTGACTGCACCAGGGCGGGCTTGCTCTGTGACTGCTATTGCCTCCTCCAATGTGCGAGAAATGGATCGCAATGCTGCACGATGAGCGTGCAGATGCTGGACATGGCCACTGATTGCGTCCAGTCGATCTTTCAGATAGACTAATGCGGTAACTGTGAATTCCGCCCATTTGGCCTTCTGTGCGTGACCTTCGGATCGAGCAGATGTCAAGCCGGATTTGAGGGACTTGCGGTATTGGTTGTCAATAACAATGGTCACCAGCCCTTCAATCTCGCCACCGAGTTCCTCGAGTTCGGCGCGGAGAGTCTCACGTTGTTTGGTTTGTTGGTCGGTCAGCGTCATCGATGTGGACTTTTGACGACGGGTGTACTCCAGTAGAGTCTGGCGATAGGTGCTATCCAGTCGGGATCGGATGCTGCTCACGGATAAGTCTGTCAGGGTGGCACACAGTTGCTCGACTTCTTGCGTCTCATCCCTGTCCAGAGCCGTGTCCGCGAGCTTTGGGAGCAGTTTTTGAAGGCCGTCAATAAGCCGATCATCTTTCTCCAGCAGGCGGTTCAGACTGGCATCCAGACTTCCCGTGGTCGCGTCGGTCTGCTTCATACAGGTTCGCAGGCGGTCCTTGGTTGTTGCGGACAGCTCATCAATCTCAAAATCCAGCTGTGCTTTCTCCCGAGTATATTTCTGTAATCGTTTCTCCTGCGCGAGAAATGACGAGTCGCTGTGAGTGTTTTGCGATTTCAGCTTCTGCAGAGCAACCTTTTGCTGCTCCATGATCTGACATTGTCGGTCTATGGCTGCAGTGCTCGCCTCGAGGGAGTCGATAGCAGCCTCGAGCTCGTCGTCGTCGAGCGGCCGGCCATAAGGTACACTGTCCGAGACGGCACTGCCCCCCTGCCTTTCATAAAATCGGACTTCTTCTTTGGTGAGAAGCGTGGCTGAGCCCAGATATTCCCTGGCCCAGGAGGTGGCCTTGTCGCGGGTAGTCTTGTTTTGGAAGGCGGAAACAACATCGGCTTCGCTTAGAGCGATGTTTCGGTCTTGCAAGACGCGCAGGAGATGCTGCGATTCTGTTGTGGTCATGTTTTCTTTGAAATATCCATCGATGGTGCTTTGTCAATGTGTACTTGGCCGAGAAAAGGACAGGTCCCCACTTTTAGCTTGCAATGCCAAGACAACCAGCTCTGCAAAGCTAGGTACCTATGGACGAAGATTAATGTTGCCGCTGTTACATGATCATTGCCTGAGAGACAGACCGCGCGAGAATGCTGGAACAACGACTCCTGAAGCTCTCGATGGGCAGGGTGACGCCTCTCGTAGGCTTCCAGTCGGGGGTGCGCTCTGCACTCACACCCGCACACCCTACTGTCGTTCAACTACGCTGCCGCAACGCCTCCTCCTCCACCACCTCCTCCTCCCTCCCCAAGGATGCCGCGTCCTCCTCACGCCGACGAGCTGTAACCATTGTCAACGACACGGGCGCTGTTCCTTGGAAAGAGCTCTCTTTGGGCGAGAAGGCCGCCCGCACCACGCAGCAATCCTTCAACCTGGGCATCGTCTTACTCGGCGTGGGACTCACTGGCGCCGTAGCTACCGTCCTCTGGCTCGAAGTCTTCTCCACGGACAGCAAGACCGCCTACTTCAACCGCGCTGCCGACCGAATACGCGCCGATGCACAGTGCAGGAAACTGTTGACGGGCGATGAGAGGGCGAGCAAGAGAGACATCGAAGCACATGGCGAGCCGAGCTGGAGTCGATGGGCGAGGAATCGGGTCATTGCCAGTCGGCTGGAAACTGATCGGGCTGGCGTGGAGCATTTGCACATGGTGGGTGTGGTCGGACTGGACTTTGCACATAATCTCAAGGGCTAACGTGTCGAAGCATTTCTACGTCTCAGGGAAGCAAGCAAATGGCACAGTGCAACTGCACATGTCGAGACGACCGGGCGAAGACTTCCAATACCAGCTGCTCGCACTGGACGTACCGGGAGAACAGAGAGTCTACTTGGAGAACGCCAGTGCGCTGCAGCAAGCAAAGGCCGGCAAACTCTTTGGCATCAACTGGAACAGGTAGTAGCAGCTCGTACGGTCAGCTGTCTGTGAACATGTTCCATCTCACCATGCTCGAACAAGGCAATCTCAAGAGGTGGGAGGGAAAGCTGGACATGGTTCAGATGAGGTGATGTCTGCATCCATCAAGAATGCCTTCTATCGGGACTTCATGTGCGGGACTATGAGGATCTCTACCAAAACGCGTCCATCTCCTTGCGCATGGCCTCCTTCACAATGCTGCCACACAGCTTCGCGTGCGGATTGGTATGCACAGCCAATGCTTTGGCTACCTCATTCCCATATAGGCCGCCCAGGTAGAATGCTCGGGACGCTTCTTCTTCGAATCGGGCATGGCACCATTTCATGCCATCGATCTCGACTACATCGACCTTATGTTCGGACTCCAGGTCTTTTGCAGCTGCGTAGTAGAGAGCGCCTAGCTGGGTGTATGCCTGAGCGAGCAACCTTCCTTGGGCTGGCGATACCGCATCTTGTTGTCCTGCTGGCAATGTCGAAGCTATACATGCGTGGAGATCTGCCAAGCCTTCTGCGCCTTGCTGTGCGTAGAGCGGAGACTTGGGCTGCACGAGGGTATTCCTGTCACCGAACATCCACCTCCTCATCTGTGCTCTGTTGTTCTTCGCAGAAGCATACTCGGGATGCTCCGCGATCAAAGCATCCAGAGAAGTGCGAGCAGCTCGATATGCAGCATCCTTGGCGGATTCCTTTGCGTCAGGGAACCGAGCTTTGTTTCTTTCAAAGTCTTCGATGATGGATATCGCCTCCTTCTCACGACGTCGCAGCTGTCCGAGCAGCGTCGCGTCGCGAATATGGCGGTCTTCTGGCAAGCTCGGATCGATCAGCACTTCTGCTCGGGTTGGTGCACTCTCTGGATCGAAGACTTGCGCCAAGACTGCGGAGTCGGCTCTGGAAAGCTGTGGATTCATGGCCATGTTCACCTGGTTTCAAAAGGATGCGGGGATTGATGGGGAGCACAGCGGTTGTGTGTGATGCCAGCCCTCGAGGCGACAGAGTGCGCTTCGGAGCATAAAATAGGAGATCAGCAATGTCCAGACCCGACTGAGACCTTGGGAAGCCGAAGGGTGGAGCGCGGCTCAAATTTAAGCCGCGTCTCTTGCGGTCGGTTTAAGGCAAAGCCGAAGTAAGATGACCGGAAAGCGTAAGGAGTCCTGGGTCCGAGTCTACAAGTCTCCAAGTACATGTACCGAGCAAGAGCACATGAAAGTGTGGACTTGGGTACATCTAGGCCAACATCAACAAGACCTTCGCTGTCTGAACCTCCATCTCTTGGACCACTTCCGTCTGCCAACCAACGCACTTTCCATCACTCACAGCTCGATCTGCTTGGACAACAATTGCATACCGCACACTCCGCGTAGCACGAGGTACTTCAAGATGGCACCAGGCGCTCTCATCGCTACGACCGCGAGTGGCCGGACGTCACCGCTGTACGGGACAGACACTGCTGCACAGGCACCACCGGGACAGGTCGAGTACAGGGGCTATGATCATGTTACATGGTGGGTCAGCAATGCCAAGCAAGTTGCTCAGGTATGGTATGATAGACCACAGATAGTATGACATGTGAAGTAACAACCATCGACAGTTTTATATCACGCGGATGGGTTTCCAGCCAGTAGCGTACAAAGGTCTCGAGACGGGATCCCGCTTTATTGCTTCGCATGTCGTCCAGAACGGTGACATTCGCTTCGTCTTCACATCACCCGTCCGCTCTTCCTCGCGACAGACGGTAAAGAAGGCGCTCCCCGAAGATCAAGCCCTTCTGGACGAAATGCATGATCATCTCGACAAACACGGCGACGCCGTAAAAGACGTCGCTTTCGAAGTCGACGACGTCAACGCCGTCTACCAGAGTGCAATATCCAACGGCGCCACATCCGTCTCACCGCCCCGTGTCGAAACCTCGGACAGTGAAGGCTCTGTTCTTCTCGCTTCCATCCGAACATACGGCGACACCACCCACACATTCATCCAACGAAGCACCTACACCGGCCCCTTCCTCCCCGGCTATCGCCCCATCACCCTCCCCGAACCCACCAACTCCTACCTCCCCCCAATCCACCTCTCCGCCATCGACCACTGCGTCGGCAACCAAGACTGGAACTCAATGAACTCCGCCTGCGAATTCTACGAACAATGTCTCGGATTCCACCGTTTCTGGTCCGTCGACGACAAAGAAATTTGTACCGAATATTCCGCTCTCAACAGTATCGTCATGAGTTCTTCCAACGGCATCGTCAAAATGCCCATTAATGAACCTGCGGTGGGGAAGAAGAAGAGTCAAATTGAAGAATATGTTGATTTTTATAATGGTCCGGGTGTGCAACATATTGCTTTGAGGACGGGGAATATTATTGATGCGGTGACGAATTTGCGGAAGCGAGGGGTGGAGTTTATTTCTGTGCCTGAGAGTTATTATGAAGATATGTATAGTCGGATTATTCAAGCGGGGGCGACGATGACGACGGCGGCGACGACGACGAAGAAGAACAAGGAGTCTGGAGGAGGTGGAGGAGGATTACAGATTAAAGAATCCTGGGAAAAGATTCGAGAATTGAATATTCTGATTGATTTTGATGCAGGGGGATATTTGTTACAATTGTTTACGAAACCTTTGATGGATCGACCGACGGTGTTTTTGGAAGTTATTCAGAGGGAGAATTTCGATGGGTTTGGAGCGGGGAATTTTAGGAGTTTGTTTGAGGCTATTGAGAGGGAGCAGGAGGGGAGGGGGAATTTATGATGATTTTCTTTTTCCTTTTTTCTTTTCTTCTTCTTTTTGGAATGGAATGGAATTTAGGGGGAAGAGGATGATGTTTCTTCTCTGGTAGGGGATTTATAACTGCCATTAAAGCACAAGTGGAGAGTGAGTGGTTGTTGCTCACTTTCTTTTTGGAATATATGTGCATATATAGATCGTCTATACATCTATCCATGATATTCATGATCCATTTCATTCCCTTTCATCAATCTATCCATCCATCATCAAAAGAGAGGAAGAGAGGAAGAGAAAAAAAAATCAAACCTTCTCTTCCACCTGCGCGGCCACACCCATTTTCCGATCCTTCTCCAACGCAACCTCATCATCCTCCAAATCCTCCTCCCCACGCTGCTCCGTCGAAGGCAGCGGCTCAAAAACATGCGTCTTCCACTTCCTCACCGGAATGCCTTCGATAAAAAATCTCTCCAACTCCGCATTCGTCCTCCCCGTCGTCTCTCCCACACAAAACCACGAATACGCAAGCGTAATCAACGTCGTACCCGCATACACAAACCCGACCATGGGCCCCAATTCCGCATCATAATACAAATACGGACTCGTAAACACCATCAACCACACCGTAAAAAAGAACGTCCCCAACGCGCACGAAGTAATTTTATTCCGATTCCTCCCCACAGCCATTTCCGACGCAATCGTATACGACAGTGTTCCAATGGAGAAGTTGTAAAACACGATATTGAAGTATGCGAATACCACAATTCCGATGCCGATTCCTCGGGAGAAATTTCCTTCAGAATCTTTTGTCACGCCGAGACCGCCGACGGCGATGAGTGAGATGAACATTCCGGTGGTGCAGACGAGGAGGTTGGTGCGGCGGTTGACTTTGTTGCCGAAGATTACGGAGCAGCCGACGGTGAGGATTTGGACGACGTAGATGATGGTGTTGATGGTGAAGGGTTCGCCTACGCCGATGGATTGCGCGAAGACGACGCCGTAGGTGTACCAGAATTGGATGCCGTTGATCTGGAGTGAGAGGGAGGAGGTTAGTTTGGGATGTTTTTTTTTTTTTGGTTGGAACTTGTTTTCTTTTGTGTCAAGAAGAAGAAGAAGAAGAAGGACGAGCGAGATCTTACCTGCTGTGCAAACATGACTCCGCATGCATAGATGAGTTTTCGACGCTCAATAGGATCAGTAATCAACGAAATCCAGCTACTCCCCGCAGCCAATTCTCGATCCAGAGCAATCTGATCATCAATAATTTTCAAATCCGTCTCAGGATCATAAGCCGTGGTGCTGCGATTGATTTTAATCAAAGCCTTTCTCGCATCATCCCGTCGATCCTTCGACATGAACCAGACAGGGGATTCCGGAGTAAAAATAAGCAGCACCAGCATCGTCAAGGGCAAAGCCGTGAGCAAACCCATAGGAAGTTGATATTGAGCTTTCCCATCAATCGTTTCCGTTCCTTGATTCACACACGCTCCCACAAACTGTGCAATCGATTGCATAAACTGAAACATCATCAAAGCCGGTCCACGAATGGGTGAAGGAGCCACATCTGCCACATAAACGAGACAAGTCGCTGTGAACTGCCCAACTCCGAGACCGACGAAGATTCTCCCCACGTAGAAAACTCCTTCGATGCTGTATGCGCAGACTTGCACAATGGCTCCGATGATGATGCTAATTGCTGCCGAGGCGAAGACGGCTTTGCGGCCGAATTTGTCGTTGATGGGTGCGGCGATTAGGGCTCCTACGAATTCGCCTACGTAGATGATGGATGCTGAGACGGAGAGGAAGGTCGTGCCGAGGGAATAGGTGCCGTCTGCGTCGAGAGTGCCGTAGTCGCGGGCAAAGTATTTCATGCCCTGGATTCCTGTGTAGTAGATTGTCTTTTGATCTTTGTCAGTCTCTAGTAGTAGAGGGAGAAGAAAGGCTGAAGACAAGATCTGACAAACTACTGTATGAAGAAAAGGAAGAAGAGAGAGAGAAAACTCACATCATAACCATAGCAGAGCGCACCAATGGTGGCTACCAAACAGTAGAAGATAGCCCATCGATGCTGTGCCCAGTCGATATTAAGATTAAGACCTCCTCCCATCGTGAGCGACTTGTCGTGAGAGAGGTTCGGGAACAATCCAGAAGAAGAAGAGGTGATTTGCAGTCCCAAAGATCTGGATCTCAGAGAAGAATGATCTGCAGCAAGAGAGAGGAATACAGAGAAGACAGACGCAGCCCTGCCGGTCTATTTCACAACTCCAAACGGAGAGAGAGGAATGGGGGGAATGGGAGGGGAGGTGATGAAGAAGATATAAGAAAAAAAAAAAGAATTCGGACATTCTATGGCATTTTATCTCGTTCTACTCTCTCTCTCCCGCTCGCTCGCTCCCGCTCTCTCCTCCTCCTCCACTAGGAGGTACCGGTCTCACCATTGGAACTCCGGGGACTCCACATGGAGGTTTCTAAGCGCAAAGCATCGCCAAGTGGGCAGATTTTCTCTCTCCCACGGGGGCACGTGGTGTACAGGAATGCGGTAAAGTCTCTCGCTTGGCAGGCCCCGTAAGTGAGACCACAGGGGGTCAGGGGCACTGTATGGAGTCGATGGACTTGCATCCCAGCAACTTGGTGTGGAGAAGGGCCGGTAGAGAGGGCGAATGTGGTCAAGGCGGATGGAGACGGTGACTGTTACACAGTGTAGTCTGTCGTGATCCAAGGGGCGACTTGGCAGCTAATATTCTTAGTGTCTCGGCATGCCGATGAAGGGCCGACCGTTGCATGTTGCCTGTGCGTCACGGTGGATGCCGCCGCGGCTGTATACGCATACGCATGCTTACCTGAGGAATAGGCGAATCGGACGAGCTTCGAGGAGCTTGGCCGTCGTAACATCCCATAACCACCTTTAGATGGCCTGGGCTGGGCATCATCCTTCTTCCCGTTTGCCGTCCCCCCCCGACTACCGTACAGTCAAGCTACAGATGATAACGGAAGTCCAATGCCCAATCACCCGTTTTCACCCTTCTCCTATCCGCCACCTCACCACGTGCAATCCTGTCTTTCGTCCGATTGCACGATCTAATGTATACCATCTTCGCCACAATGACGAATTGACCAAAGCAGATGGCTCCCAAGGAGAAGCCGTTTCCCAGCAGATATGGCGCTTTGCGATATATCTGGCCCGCCACGATTCCTGCTGTATTGCCAATGGTCTGTTGCAGACCTATCGAGGTGGCACGACGGTAGTGTGGTGCAGAATTCACGTTGAGCCAGGTGAGATTCAAGCCCGGCCCCGTATACACGGCAATTGCGCAGAGGAAGGTCGCGAAGAAGCGTACGCCCACGGGCAGCGAGGTGACGAGTAAGAGGATATAGCCAATGATGCCGAACATGTTGGCGAATAATAAAAACTGAAGAAACACACAAATCATACGTTAGGTGAGGATGAATTGTTCTCTGAACGCCAGAAGATCGAAAGACACTTACGGGAGCTCGGAGTTCATACCTGTCCGAGAGGAATGCTAGACTCACGAACGAAAGACCTCCCACTGCATAGACCGGGACAGTCAAGTATTGTGTCTCGTACGAGTTGTAGCCCATCTCACTGATGATGGAAGGCAAGAATGTGCTGAAGCCGTACAACAAGATGTCCTGACAGAACTGGATGAGGCCACTGATGTACACCTTCGGGTCCTTTATCGCAATCTGGACCTCTTCCCAGTCGAATTCTTCGCTGCCCATGTACGCCGCCCGCTGAATCTGTCGTTGGCTCATAATCTCCTTTTGTTTCGTGGTGAGAAAGTACGCTTTGCCAGGGTCATTCGGCAGTCCAAACCACACGACAATGGCAATCACAACCGAGAAGATTCCCTCGATAATGTAGACCCATCTCCAGCCCGCATATCCGCCAATGCCGTCCATATGCAGAATTCCATACGCCAGGAGGCCTCCAAAGGCACCGGCGATGGCTGTACAGACAAAGAGATACGACACGCGCTTGGCTTGCTCTTCTCGGCGATAGATCATGGTCAGATAGAGATTCAGCCCGGGGAAGAGACCTCCCTCGCATGCACCGAGAATGAGTCGGGCGGCGTAGAGCCCTCCAATGTTCTGTATGAATCCCGAGAAAATGGTGACCAAAGACCAGACCATAGCCAAGCCCGTCAGGAGAAGTCGGGGAGTCAATTTCTTGAGCAGAATCGCCCAAGGCGTTTCTGAAAGCACATAGGTCGCATAGAAGATGGAGACTGCAGTGGAGAACTCTTGTGCTGAAGCACCAATGTCCTCGGGCATTCCTGCGACCTGTTGTGGTACGTTAGGACTTGTAGTTGCTGATGGCGATTCGAAACATCTGCTTCCATCCACTTCATACCTTGACGTTGCCAATGTTGGAGCGATCCAGAAAGCACGAAAGATACACCAGCATAATCACGGGCATGAGGAAGAGGTCCAGCTTGGCCAAGAGTTTCGCCTCCTCTTTGGGGTCAATAGCAATGTCTTGAAGTGCATCTTGCTCCCCTATGCACGAGGCATTAGTATCTGCGGCAACGCCATTCATGGCAGAGTGCTTCGTCGCGGTAAGAGAGGTCATGTTGAAAGGGCTACAGTATCACAAGTTACGTCGAGCATCTGTTCAAAGAGAAATATGTCGATATCATAGTTGATCTTGCGCTCGGCACAGCGCCTTTTCGCCGTGCGGCCTATCGTCGTTGTCGGGTAGTGTTATCGCTAGGCCTTGCATCATCATGGTAGCATGCAGCTAGTAGGCCCTGCAGCACATGCTGCGTTGATCACGATTGCATGCATCTGGTGGTGTACCGCCCCAATGCCTCGGTATGCGGTTGAAGGAAAAAGATGAGCTGTTTTGACGCCGGTTGAGGCCCCAATGTGACGGAGAGAAGGCGAGTGACTTGAGGGCCCCAACTGCGCGATTGAGTAGACATGCCTCAGGAGGCAGGGTGAGGGCGATACACCAGAAGCATTGTGGACGATGATGAGATGACTGTCAGTTGGTGTATGTGAGAACTCTGGGAATATATGCACAAGAGACGGACGATGAAGACAGCGGCAACGACTTGGCGGAGGAGGCAATGTGGAAGGGAAGGGAATGGAAGGGAGGTGGAGGAAAGGAAGAAAGACAGAAAGAAAGGAAGAGAGGAAAGGAAGAGATCCGGGAGACGGGAGTATATCATCTTGGCATTTCCTTGGCGCTTGTTCGTCCTCCTCGACATCCGTACATCAATATCACCAGATCTGCGACACAGTCAGTGGGAAAGGGGTTAGTTAGAAGTCCATAACAGTTGCTCGTCGCTGGAAAGCACTTACAGATGATAATCGATATGTATCTTCCTCTTCCTCACGTGATCCGTCGATGGCCTCTTTCTTGATCCTCGGCCTGACCCGCGCCCTCTTCTTCACCGGGCCCTCCTCCTCCTCCTCCCCCTCCTCCTCCTTCACCTTCATCTCCTCCACCACCACCTCCTCCTCTTTCCTCATCTTCATCTCCTCCACCACCACCATCTCTTCCTTCCTCACCTTGAACTTCTCTTTCTTCACCTCCTCCACCTCCTCCCCCCTCTTCCTCTTCGGCGACGTGATGGTCGACATGGCCTCATACTTGGCTCTCTTATCCGACTTGCTGCCTCCCCGGGGAATCGCGAGCTTCTTGGCGATGCGTGCCCATGCGTTGGAGGCCGAGCCCACGTTGGTAAAGCCTCCCTCTCGGGCCAGTTTCTGGAAATCGATCTTGACTTCACCTTGAAGACATAGCCAAGCCAGTGGGAGTAGTTCTTGGTCACGAGCTGTCAGTTTGCTGATGGCCGACATGGTGGGGCTTGGCGTATGAGGCAGCAGATCTGGATGGCAATGGTAATGGTAATGGCAATAGCAATGTCAATGTGCACAATGCACAACCATCGATGACTTCCACACACACTTATGAGCTCACAGATGCCCCGTGCGAGCCAGATAATGTGGACTGGAACTCAATACTGATCACAAAGCTCTTGTGCTCCATGACCGCTCCCTTGTGGACAGTGAAGACTTCCAGCATGAGAAGCATCTGGTACTTTGTGAAGGGTACGATAGCGAATCCTCAAGTGATTTGGTACTGGACTTCACTCCACATACCTTACACGACCATTTCCGGTGACCGTCACTTGTCCTGCTCGCGGGCAAAGCCAACAGAGCATCAAGGATAGTATAGGGTCCATTTGCTGGCCTGGCAATTTATCCTCTGAGGGCTCGTTCGGCGCGCTCATGCATCCACACACACGCACTGCGCGCAGATCGTCAACACCCGCACAAATCTCTCTGCAATCTCGTCTCGCTTCCTGCTATTTGCTGGCTCGCTCCTCGACCAGCTGGACTTTGCATGCCAGGCAGGGCGCGAGGACGAGCACTACCAGACGCACATCTTTCACACCAGCAGCTGTGCTTCACTGATCCAGCCTGGTCAGACTCTGGACATGGCCCACAGGTACATGCAGGTGCATCTCCAACTTACACCTCTTCTCAGCATCTCATATTGTTGTGATCCTCTTTTCGGACCCTGCATCCTGGTGCATTGACTGAGATCAAGTGTAGACAGAGAGCACAGACAAGGGGGCGTGGCTGCATGCCGACTCCGCGCATAACTTTCTTGCGTTCCCAGCCACTGTGGACAACGGAGCAACACTGCACGATTCATGAGACGACGAACATGACACCGATAAGACGATTATTTAGCTACAGCAGTGTGACAGTATGTTGGTCACGCAAGGCGCGACGCAAGACCCCCCCTTCGTTTGCACTCCTCTCGAGATGGCACCATCTACCAAGAAGCGATTTCAAAGAGAGCAGATCCAGACGAAGAGATACAGAGATATGGTGATCGCTTATGCCACGATTCTGGAGCTGCTACAGAAGTCTCCCGTACGTGCGTGCGTGCGTTGGGATTTGCCAGACTCCTCGTACTGACCAGATTGGTCGCAGTTGCCTGCTTCTCTTCTGGCTCGTGTCCTAGGAATCACCCCTCATCAAGCCCGGTATCGTATGAGCTTGATTCAGGAGGATGTTACCTCTCTCAAGCAAGCCTTCGTCGATGGCAAGTGCCAAGTTGGTAGGCCCACGAGAAAGTCTCCAACCAAAAAATCTCCTCGTGTGAAGGGAGAAACAGGTGTGCATAAAGAAAACCGCCCTCATTCTTGCGGTACCTCCTAGTGCTGACCACTCGAAGTGCCGTCGAAATTTCAGGCAGCTCCACATGCGACATGCCCTTTTGACAATGCTCCTCATGTCTCGATGACACCATCGAAAGATGATGATCCTTTCACCCCATACTGGTCCCCAACGTTCGTCTGGACTCCCGGATTGCCATGGCCATATGAGATTTACCAGACTCCTATGTACAACACAGGCGATGTTTCACGTCCCCAGACACCTGCTGCAGATTCCAAATTCATCAATCCTCAAGTCTTGACAATCACCAATTCTACATATTGAGGGATCCCGAAAAGCAATATACTCGTGCGTTCTGCGAAAATCGTCGTTATCCGAAACTTGGGGAAGATTTTCATATTTTCGGTCGCTTCTTCTTGGTGTACGTTTGAACGAGGCAAATAGCTATTCCTGCTTTTACCAACGAAGCATATACAAAAGTCGACATTGATATCCCAAAATCCACGATTTCCACGATGTTCTCCCAAGTCCAGACTTGCGTGAAGCACATTTGCAGTCCAGTGTGAATCTGTGAGGCGCGCTGGGTAGCATCTGAGCATCCCTACCTCCAGCAGCATCTATCCAGGGAGCTCAACAGCACAGAGCTTAATTCCAGATATTCTTTTTCGACCTGTTTCATTTCTCGTTCTCTCACGCACGATAAGAGCGATTGTATCCCCAACATGTCACATACATTGCGCTCACGCATATGCAACTTGCTTCTGGGGACGGATGGAATATCCATGACATCTGCACGTCGAAGATAACAACAACAACAACAGCCGACTGACATTGAAGCGTCCCCGGGCTGCGATCGACTATTCGTCGCCTCTTATCAGATCAGAAAAAGAGAGTGAGTATAACATTATATGAATGTATCGTTCGTTCATTCATTCACTACACACTGTACACAGCAGCAGCAGCAGCAGTCCATCACATCTTACTTTCTTTCGCACCCACACCACACTACACTACACTCCACTACACCACCACCACCACCGCAAAACTTCCTTCCTCCTTCCCCTTTCAACCGTAACCAACCAATCAACCAAACAAGAACAAGAACAAGAAAAAGAACAATGCCCATCTCCTGGACCCCCCACATGGATCAAAAACTTCTTCTCGCCGTAATTTCGACTGTCAGACTAGACGCAGAAGTTTTGGTAGAGAAGTGGCGAGAACTTTTTCTTGGTATGTGTGTGGTATACACCCCTCCATCGATTCATTTCCAATCGTTTCCATTAGTTTATTCAGTTCATTCATTCATCTCATTGGGGGAAAAATAAATATCGGTTGACAGGAGGTACTGACCCTTTTTTTTCTTTCTTCTTCTCTCGTTGCTACAGATCAGGATAAAAGTCCGACTAAACGTGCGATTGTCGAACATGTTGCCAAGTTGAAGAGGTCAATGGGGATTGGAGGGGTCAAGCAAGGGAAAGTGAAAGTGAAAGTGAAGGGCGATGAGGTGCAGGAGGAAGAGGAGGAGGATGATGGGTTGGGGAATTTTGGAAACAGTGGGAAGAAGGAGAAGTTGAAGAAGATGAAAGGTACGGTAACCTCGTCTGGTACTCTCACTAGATTGCGCGGTAAAGGTCCTCAGGGAAAGGGTCAAATGTCGAGCAGATTTACTCGTGACATGACTGATGATGAGTTGGACGATGAGCATGACTTGGAAGAATCACGCATCAAGAATGAAGATGCCGAGTATGCCAGTCTGCCATTCACTGCGATGATGGCAGATGATGATACGCCATGTCCGACGCCAAGAAGTACGAAAGTTTGGGGTTCAATTCCATGGATGTTTGACGAGGAAGAAGATGAAGAAGAAGCAGAAACAGAAAGAGACGACTGCAATACAGCTGTCCCACTCCCTCGAAGCGTCGAAGAAGTTGCAACCAAGATTCTCAGACCTTCGACACTACCACTACTATCCTCCTCCTCCTTCTCGACTAAGGAAGACGACACTCCAAGATCGACAAAGCGCAGCAAAACAATTCATCAAGAGAAGAGTAGTCGTGGCATTATTACCTCGACTGCAACTTTCCCGAAGAACACAACGTCGTCTTCTACTTCTACTCCTACTACTTATTCGACCATGTCATCTCCTCCCAACCCCTCCTCTTTTGCCACCACCACCATATTCCAGGAGAAGGAAGAGTTTGATAAACAGCAAGACCCCGATGCTAATTCTCACTCCAATGACCTTTTTGTCAGTCCCTTCTGGGAGACCGCTCAAGCTGAGAGTACTGCGACTTCTACAGGAGAAGCATCGTCCTCGGTGAAGATGAAGATGAAGAAGATGATGAAGGAAAGGGAGAAGAAGAGATCTTATCACTTCACCGATGTAGATGCTGCTTACTGTTCGAGGGGAAATAAGAAAGTAAAGCGGTCGAATGATGATGATGATGATGATGATGTCGGCGGAGGAAGTAGCAGCAGCAGTAAGGTGGGAGGAAGAGGGACAAGGAAGAAGCGTATTCCACTTGCTGTATTGGAGGATTATCCTGTTGGTCAGTGAAGTAGGAAATTGTGAAATAGGGGCAAAAAAGAGAAAGAAATAAAGGGGAGTCATTTGCCACTGGAGATAGGTATATCCATGAGTTCAATCATCGATATATTCCAATCACAATAAAAAACCCATTTTCATTACTTTTGGCACCACATTCCTCCCCAAAAACATAGGTCCCCAACCAACCACATATATACCTTAAGGTCAGGTAGGTACCTATAAACATCTCCTTTCACTCCCAAAACAAATACACCCTCACCTCACAACTCTCCCTAACCTCCTCCCTTTCCGTCCCGGGTAAAATCGGACTCACATGTACTCCACACTTCGCAACCCCGGGATCCCCTTCAGCAGCCGAATCCGCAAATTTAATCACCAACACTTCATGTGGTTTCTGCTCGGGCATCCAATACCATTTCTGCAATTCGGGTCGTTTGGGGGGAGAGGCTGTGTAGGCTTGAATAATGTAGTCTCCTTCGGCAGTGATTCCGCTGGGGATGCGATTTTCTGTGGGGATGAGTTCGGAGGGGGAGAGGGTGCGGTAGTCGAGGATGGAAATGGGGTCGCGGTGGACGGGTTTTAGGGGGCGCTAGAGAAGAAAGATTGGGTTGGTTATATGTAGGTATAGGTAGTCAGGTATGATTTGAAATAGGGTCATGGAGAGAAGATGAAAGGATTTTGGGAAAAATGACAAACCCAGACGCTATATGCTGCGTATCGTGGGACTGGGACATCGTGTCCTGCCGCACGCAAATCTTCTGCTTCTATGATATTTTTCGCTGCCGTTACGATTTCGGTGGTGGAGTATCGGAGAGTTTGTCGGAGGCCTTCTAGCGTCATGTCGACGTGGCATTGACGAGCGGGTTCGCTGGCGGAGTGCTCGTCTCTGCCACTTACTATACTCATTCTCAGGTAAGTTGTAGTATACTATATTCCCAAAAGGAAAAAAAAAAAGACAAAACGAAAAAAAAAAGAAAAAAAAAAAAGAATAACCACACTGCTCACATCAAACCCATCAATCAATCAACCAACAACATACCCAACATCTGATCCTTAGGAATCCTCTCCATCGCAACATCAATCTCACTCCCTCTCAACGGCACAAACTCCAAATCCAGCTGCTTCGAAGCCGGAATTCTCCGAAACCCAACACTATGCACAACACCTCTCTTCGCCCCCGTATATTTAATCATCATCTCCAGAGTTTCCGGAGCGAGCACATCTTCAGCATTCCTGCCCTCGAGCATCTGCTCAGGGCTCAACGCAGAGACATGGTGCAAGTAGGTGAAACCTTGCACATCGAGACCTGCGGAGCCCGCGGAGATTTCGTTGGAGGTGCGGATGTCGTGGAGTGGGAGCTCGAGTTGGACGAGATGCTTGGGGCGTGGATTGGCGAATATGGCGCGGTCTTGGGCGGGTATGGTTAGGTCAGGTTCGACGAAGCGGAAGATGCCTGTGGGATTGATGGAGGCCATTTTTGGTGATTTTCTGGACGGAGATGGTTAGTTGAGGTTTACAAGAATCACTGTGAGATGTAGGTAGATCGTTGTGCGTGCTCGTTGCTGTTAGAGAGAGTGATGTGATGTCAGTACAGGGTTGTATCCTTGATCGCCTTGCTTGGTGCGGAGAGGTAGTGAGGTACCTAGGCACACCTTCGGCAATACCTATACCTGTACCTATAGTGGAAATCACAACGTGAGATACTGTTGCGATAGAGACGCGAAGAGAGAAGGCAGCAAAACGTCCAAAAGTTACCATTACCTGTAGTGATCGAGCAGCCCATATACTAGCAGCCCATATCCATATGCCAGCAACCCATATGCCAGCACTCCATATGCCAGCACTCCATATGCCAGCACTCCATATGCCAGCGGCCCATGTGCCAGAAACCCATATGCCAGCAACCCATATGCCAGAAGCGCGATTACACTATCACCGACTCTCAAGCTGCAGCTACCACGGCGAAAGTGGTGAAGAGCTCTGTATACCCCATTTGCGACCAAAGAAAACTCCCCCATTCAAGACCCCTCCCTCCCCAAAGCCCGAGCACAGTGCTATATGGCTGCAGGCCATCACTCGAGAAGCCGCGGCGTCTCACTGTTGTTATGCAATCCCATAAACTCCCACTCGCCCCTCTCCCATACGTCGTCTCCGACTTGAATCATCGTTGCCTCGTAGAATGCGATGCGGGAACCCCAACTCACCGTCGCCTCGGGCCCTTCGTACTGTCCACCTGCGTTCTCGATGAGTCGACGTGTCCAGTATTCCTCAGGATGATCCAGCTTCATATCGATATAGCAAGTGTGCCGGAGAGAGATGCTCAGCTGATCGAATGGACAGTGCTCTTCTTCGCTGTCGGCAAGCATATTGACAAATGCCTCCAGATCAAATTTGGTAACCATGTGCGGTGCCTCCTTGAAAAATGGAACGTCGACCGAAAAGTGGAGGCGCGCTCGTGGGGACAGGAGTTGGTGGAAGTTGATCAAGAACTCGTGCAAGTCCTCAAACACCTGCTTGGTAGGAGTCCAATCACCATGGACCTCCTTTTGTTGCTGGGGCTGCATTTTCAGCCAATCGACCGCCTTGTCATACCAAGGTTGTCCACAGCCAAAAGCGACGCTCGACCAGATCTGAATATCAAATCGCCGGATTGTCTGGAATACGCGTCGCTGCGGAGCAAGCCCACGCCATGGAAGAGCTTCCATATTTTTCGCGATTCCATGCGCGAAGCAAATGGTCATCGATGTATGGCCGAGCACATGATCTTCATATTCGCGAGCAAACTGCTTGCAGACCATGGTACACTTGGGGATGATGGTGCTAAAGAAGAAAGCGCTCCCTTGCTCCTTGAGCGTTGCGGCCATCATGTATCCGAGAGCATGGGTTTCAAGAACACCGTTCGATGTAGCGGCAACATGGTGCATCAACTCGTCGTAAATATTTAGTCGGAGCTCCGGGGGCAAGTTCAACAGCCTTGACTGGAAGGGGAGATGCAACGTAGGCGATGCGCACTAGGTGAATGTCAGCCGAGTGTGCACTCTTGAGCTTCGAGGATGCAGTGAATTCTGTACCGTCGCAGACGAAGCGGCGGCCGCTGGCATCTTCTCTAACGCATCTTCATACCCGGACTCGCTGTTTGTTCTATCCATCATGTGTCGCTCTCGCTGCAAGCGCGTGTGTGTCCACTGTCCAGTGGATGGAGTGTGTGCAAGGTTGTCAGTGTTGTTGGTGTGGTAGAAGATTCTTTGGAAGTTCGCGTCGGTCGAGTTGTATATAGAGAGTGGTGGCTTTGCTGAAGTGGTGGCCTTGCTGATTCTGTGGTTAGCTCCGCTAACTTCCACAAAACCACAGATTCAAACCCAGCAGAACCAAGGTTCGCGAAAGCATCCGCATTCACTTCGAGGCACTCCACCACTTACTGTCTCATACCAACCTACCAAGCGATGACGTGAGAAGGATACCTTGAGAAGAAGCGGCTGGCGAATATCTAGTGCCAATACCGGTGCCAGTGCCAGTGTCAGCTGCTCACCGCCGGGAGGTATAGTTCTACCGTAGCCATCGAGCTCGTCACTTCAATACATCTCCGTCTCCCACTGCCCTGGCAACCATCTGCGATGCCGGTTCGTGAGCCGCCGCTCCACTGGACCCGTTCCTCTCCTTCTCTTCTTCCTTCGCGAACAGTTCCCTCCAATAGTCCTCCTTGTATCCATCCATATAGGCCGTATACTGGTCCCCCGATTTGACCCATCCTTTCACACCCCCTTCCAGAACCAGAACATTCATATCCTGATCTCCCACCGTGTCCCGGACATGCTCGAGAAACCAACTCGCGCATCTCGGTCCACGGCCATTACTCGACCCGCACGTGAACACCACCCACTCAATATCTGCTTTATAGCACAACTCATACAGAATGCCGCGATTCCACCAGAACCCGTGCGCAGGAATGTTGAGACTCCCTCGGATGCTGCCGCCTTCGTAATCGGTGCGCCGGACATCTACGATGAGCATGGAAGCGATGCGCATGCTCAGCACGGTGAGAGCGCGATTGCGAGGCATGACTTCTGCGGTATACTCGGGCTTGGGCGCCGGGAAGGCTGCGTGCCATGGCTGCTCGGTGGAGACCATCTTTTTGATGCGTCAAGAACGAATGGCACTGATACCTGATGTGCAGGAGAGAGAGGAAGTCATGAACTTGTAGGTACCTCTTAGGAAGGTTGTGGTACTTAACTCTTGGCTACGCTAACACCGAAGTGAATACGAGGAATACGAGCTTGCCCATAGTGAACTTTTGAACTTACCTGACATACTCTATGACGGTGTGGGTATGACCAGACTCTACCGTATGACATATGTTCTGAAATGGCTTTGCTTTCGTACAGCTTCTCAGAGCACGGCTTGCTTCACGCATAGCCGATGAGTTGAGGCCACTCGAAATATACATACAGCTGATGACTAAGGCACCTAGGTACAGGTAAGGTAATCTCTGTCGCATGAACCTGGGCGAGCGACGAGCCCGAGGATGATGTGATACCTCTCTCTATAGCTGGCCTATATGACTCCGCGACAACGACATGACCACGACGGGTCCGCGAGGACTGCATCTCCATTATCCAGACAACAGCATGGAGAGATGGTTGTGGCATACAGGATACCCTTCCGGAACCGTTCCAACATCACGCGGCGACGGGAAAAGCAGTTTAAACCTCGCCAGACTTGCCATGGTCGACTATACGGAATGGTCGACTCTGCGGGATGATCGACTCTACGGGATGGTCGACTCTACGGGGAGGGATGCACGCGATCATAATGTCTCGGCTGGCTGCAATATCCGGCTGGGAAAGCATCCCTAGCGTTGCAACTCGTTGTGGGTCCGAGTCAGAAACTTTCATCCTCTCCGTTGGGTTGTTGTGACAGTGCCATGTCGTTCTATTGGGTTGCCATTCTTGTGGATATGGAACTGACATAATGCCTTTCTGCAGAGAGACTACCTAATAGACCAGTGAGAACTTGGAAGCTTGGTGGAAGACTCCACTCGCACGACTCTTTTGAACACATTGTGACATTACACTACATGGCTGCAACGGCTCTCAGACACGCACTCGGGGCATTTTCCATATTCGGCCGAACAATACTGTCACAATAGGAGGTACCTACGCTCGGTATACAGTAGTAGCATACCCATCCGCCACCGACATCCATCCTACAACGATAATTCTCGATCCTACACATCATCTTGCCGGTCATCCAGAGCTCTCTAGGTTTCGCGCCTCCGAGCTGGAAGGGAAGCGAAGTGCCCGGGAGACGGCGAGGTGTGGGAAAGCGTAGGCCCGGCATAGATGGCGTATGGTAAGTAAACATGAGGACTGTGGCTCCTTACTGCATCTCTCTCTATGTCTCTCTCTATTAGGACCCGGGTCCGACAAGTCGATTTGGCTTCCAGGCAATTGGGCTTTCAGGCCTCCCGTGTATTCATAGTCGATGCCTCATCAGGTCAGTCAGCATACCAATATATAACAAACAAGCGGCTCACGCGATACTAAACATATCCTTGCATAGGAAAAGAGGCATTGTCCGTCTGGAGTGGGTGATCATCCGCAGCTGATGATCATACATATGAATTGCAGAGCCACCGCGCGCGCATAGAAGCAGTCGAAAGGGCCGAAAGAGGACACGCAGGAAGGCTAAGGTGTCCTACTTCTAGTTGCAATCTGTGCCATCATTCTATAATTGCACTAGACTTGTGACACCTTTGCTAAATATACTGCCCGGCTACGAGTCCACGACTTCCCCATGCTCCGGCACTGGATATGAGGATCGGAGACATCTGCACGTGGCCGGATCGGTTTGCGAGCAGACGATTGCGACGCTAGAAGGACAGGCAGTTCGCTCGTGGCAGCGCGTGGCAGTCGAGCATCGTTGAACAATGACGAGCTGCTTTTCGGCAACATGGAGATCCCAGAGTGGGTGCAAGTGAGTGCTATGCCCCGAGACCGTTGTTTCCGACTTGATTGCGTTGAAACAGAGCGAGAGCATGGTAGTAGAACTAGAGAACTCGAACTGGTCTGGTGAAGCGTCAGACTACTTTCTACTGAAGACAATGGAGATCATGCAGCACTCTATTGCATACCGCTCCTTACTCTCCATCCTGGGCGGCACTCTGGCGACTACTGCACGAGCTCAGGAGAGGCGCCGTTCGCGACGTTTTCTCTGGCTCGTCTCGCCCACCGCGCCCCGAGCCTTCGTCGCACAACACGTCTATCTTCAGCCTCCTCGCGCGGACCTGGCGTCACCACGCCGTCGCGCGGGAGCAGCAGAGCGAGTGGAATTGTGGCGACGTCGAAGACAGCCTCTTCCTGCTGGATGCTGGATGCTGGATGCGTGCGCCCACCATCGGTCGGGACTAGCGACCCTGCGACGAGACGGGACTGGAGAGGTTACATACATAGTGTGCGCATGCAAACACCGCCTCTCTGTCCCTGCTCCTCCTCCTCGCCCCATTCAATACCTAACTACCTAATGTATGACCGTCTTCACTAACATTTTCCCTCTCTTCACTGCGTGCCATCATCCCTTCTATATACCTCTCCATCACCCACCCGTTGCGACCGATCGCATTCCCGTCTGCATCCTGGGCTTGCGCCGGCACTTGTCATCATCATGAGGTTACACTACTACTCCTCCATCTTTAATCTATTGGCATTGGCGGCTGCCTCGGTCATTCCTGAGAAGTTGCAGCAAGCCGGCACCGCACGACAAGCAACCCCATTTACGCCTTCACGACCCGTCACCATTCGCCAAAGATCTCGAGCCCGGCGGCAGACCAGCAGCGTAGACGTCACCTTCAACGAGCTCTCCGAGACCGCATGGGGCGAGACAATACAAGTCATCGGCTCGATATCGCAGCTCGGAACCTGGGATACCAGTAACGCCATCTCGCTCGACGCGGCGCAATACACAAGCACCAATCCTCTATGGTCGGGCACGATCAGCATACCAGCGGGGACCAGCTTTTCGTACAAGTACCTCCGAATCGGCACGGACGGCGCAATCACTTGGGAGGCAGGCTCTGATCATTCGTTCGTGGTGCCCAGCAGCGGCAACGCAGTGATCTCCGACACGTGGCAATCGGACACTACGATCACCAGTAGTGTGCCTGTGGTACGTGCTCCTGATGCGACGTCTACAGCCACATCCACGAGTGCAACAAAGACATCGACGAGCAGTGCAACACCAGCAACATGCACAAACGCCTCGAACTCACGCCGCTGCTGGAGCGAGGGCTTCGACATCGACACCGACTTTGATCAGACGTGGCCAGTGACGGGGCGCACGGTGTCGTACGAATTGACTATCACCAATACCACACTCGCACCCGATGGATACGAGCGTCTGGTCTATGCTGTCAATGGACAGTATCCAGGTCCCACGATATACGCCAACTGGGGTGACACCATTTCCGTGACAGTCAAGAATGAGTTGGAAAACAACGGAACTTCCATCCACTTCCATGGGATGCGAATGTACCACAGCAACGCACAAGATGGTGTGCCAGGGCTCACAGAGTGTCCTATCGTGCCGGGCGGCCAGAAGACATATACTTTTACTGCTACACAATATGGCACGAGCTGGTATCACTCGCATTTTTCGTCCCAGTACGGCGATGGTGTTCTTGGCCCCATCGTCATCTACGGACCGGCTACTGCGGACTACGATGAAGATCTCGGACCGCTGACAATCACGGATTGGTACTATCCTACAGTCGGGACGACTTCTCTCCTGGCCATGCATCGCAACTCTCTTGCGCCTACTGCCGACAACGGCCTGATCAATGGCACCATGACTTCCACTTCGGGTGGCTCGTACGCGCGTACCACCTTGACTCCGGGCAAGAAACATCGACTGCGACTCATCAACACCAGTGTCGATGGCCACTTCCAGTTCTCTCTCGACGGCCACACCATGACTGTCATCTCCGCAGACTTTGTGCCAGTCGTTCCGTATAATGCTTCGTGGATCTTCATTGGAATCGGCCAGCGCTATGATGTGATCATCACGGCAGATCAGTCTCCCGGAAGCTATTGGTTTCGCGCCGAATCTCAAGACACTGCGGGATGTGGCTCCAACTACAACAATGGCAACATTCGCTCCATCTTTTCGTACGAAGGCCACGAGACCGAGACGCCGGCCAGCACTGCAACTCCATATACCCAACGCTGTACAGACGAGACTGGACTTGTATCTTACTGGAACTCATATGTGCCCCAAAGCACCCTTCCCACTTTTGAACAACTGGACACCGCAATCAACCAGTCGACCGACGCCAATGGCTATCTCACGCTCTACTGGCAGGTGAATGGCACTCCCATGAGGGTCGATTGGGGCAACCCTACGCTCGGACAGGTCCAGGACGATGCAGGCTTCTCGGCATGGGGCGAACGCACCAATGTCATATCTTTGCCCAACCAGAACGAGTGGACGTATTGGGTCATCACAGAAGGGTTTGGATCTCCCTTTACAGTCAACATTCCACATCCCATTGTAAGTTTCCGTCATCAATATCCTCGTGCTGTGGGGTTTTCACTAACACGGGTATTCCAGCATTTGCACGGCCACGACTTTTACGTCCTCGGATCGGGCAGTAGTGCCTGGACAGATGCCGATCGCGAAACATTAAACTACGACAGTCCTCTCCGAAGAGATGTCGCCATGCTGCCCACCAACGGCTGGTTAGCCATTGCATTTGAGACGAACAATCCAGGAGCATGGCTCTTGCATTGCCACATTGTACGTTCCCTCTCTCTCTCATATCACCCACCCACCCACTAACTCTCCCACAGGCTTGGCACGCAGACGACGGTTTCGCCGTCCAATTCATCGAGAGCCAATCGAACATGCTCGAAATCGCTCCTCTTCCCGCAGATTATGACAGTCAATGTGCCGCGTGGAATGAGCACTATCCCGAACATGCCCCGTATTTACAGTCGGATTCGGGGATATGAAGAATTAAAAAAAAAGAGAAAAAGAGAAAACTGAATGAAATAATGGAAAATGTTATTTATATACACGGGAATAGAGGAAGAAATAGGCCCATAGGGTAAAGTAAAGTAATGTAATGTTTTTGAGAACAATGAAACGAATGTTGTGAGTGGATGACCTCCAAGAGATGGGGATTCTTACCTGACCTTGAGAAACCGGCATTCACCGGCAATAATCGGCATCTGCTATTCCGCGTCCAATCTTTCCGTCCGCAGGTATAGTGCAACCTGTGATGTGTAACCAGACCTTTATATGAATTTGGTTGTTTTTCACGAGTCTTGTTACATTAGTGTCACATCATCCTACCTCCTACGCTTCCTACACATAGTTCCTACCAACTCATAGATCCCTCCAGGAATGTTTCTTTTTTTTACTTTAATTTGACACTGCCGTAAGACTTGGCATGATTGAGTTCGCGGCCAAGCACGATAGGGCCAAATTTCTTTTACGTGGTGTGTCGTGTCGGTGGATGAGAGATTACCCTTACCTCCTTAACCTCCTTGCCGTATACCGTACTAGGAGGTAATAACAGTTGTGTGGTAGCCTGCTGCCTGGGTGTGTGGAGACCTGGAGAGATTTGGGAGAGAGAGAGAGAGGGAGAATGTGGAGAGAGTGTTTGGTTGAGAGTAGGGTTATTTTATTAACTACCTCTTACTCAGATACCTACCTACTTGTTTTCTCTCTTCAACATCATCATACTACCTTACCTCTCATAACCTACTTGACCTTACCTGTACTTGCACACCTATAGGTACCATACATACCTGGAATGGGTATTCGAAACTCTCTCGATACATGGCAAACGGTGGCAGCTCGCAAACAAGCAGAACGACAACATAAAATTCCACAAGAATGGCTTCTTCCACAAGCTCTCCTCCCCGACGACGCATCCACCGATAATGATAATAATGATGTTTCAACCTTTCCCTCCACCTCAGGTTTCTTCACCCCTCGCGAACTGGAATTGACGAATGCGACGGCTTCGGAAGTCGTTCGGAAAATTGCCAAGCGAGAATGGACTTCGCTGGAAGTCACGCGAGCCGTGTGCAAGCGTGCTGCCGTCGCGCAGCAATTGGTGAATTGCTTGACGGAGATTTGTTTTGATGACGCTTTGCAGAGAGCGGAAGCGCTCGATCGGAAAATGAGTGAGAGTGGACCCGTGGGACCTTTGCATGGTTTACCTATTAGTCTCAAAGACCAGTTTCATGTGCCTGGTCTGGATACGACGATTGGATATATTTCTCGAGCGGAGGCCCCTATGCGAACGGCTTCGACGCTCGTGGAGTTGCTGTTGAATGCGGGAGCGGTCTTGTATGCGAAGACGAATGTTCCTGCGACGCTGATGTCGGGAGAGACGGTGAATAACGTCTTTGGTCGTTCTTTGAATCCTTATAACCGCAAGTTGACTCCCGGTGGGTCTTCAGGCGGTGAAAGTGCTCTGGTGGCATTTGGTGGCAGCTATCTCGGCGTGGGAACGGACATTGGTGGTTCTATCAGAATGCCATGTCACATGACAGGCATCTTTGGGCTGAGACCTTCGCACGGCAGAGTCTCGTATCAGAATGTGGGAAACACGTACGTGGGCCAAGAAGCTGTAATTTCGAGCGCTGGGCCCATGTGTCGCTCGCCCGAGGATATTCGCCTCTTCATGACCAGCGCACTGGCGCAGAAGCCATGGCTGCAAGACCCGCAATGCCTACCCATGCCTTGGCGCACAGAGCACGAGATCCTGCCCAAGAAGCTGTGCTTCGGCTGGAGTCTAGACGACGATCGAGTCCAAGCGACGCCACCTGTCCGGCGAGCTCTCGAGATAGTCCGCGACAAGCTGCTCGCCGCCGGCCACGCAGTGATTGAATTCAAACCCCACGAAATGCTCGAAGCGCAAGACATTTCCCAAAAAATGTTAACAGCCGACGGCGGCGAAGAATTTCAACGCGAGACCCAAGTCTTTGACGAGCCTTTGCATCCCGAAGTCGAAGAGTGGCTCCGGAAAAGTGCTATTGCAGCCAAAACGAGCGTTTCGGAAACTTGGCAGACTCAACATCGTAGGACTTTGTTTGCTCAACGATGGTTGCAGAGATGGGAAGAAACTGCTGATGTGACGGGTACGGGACGGCCGATGGATGGTCTTATTATGCAGACTTTGCCTTTCCCTGCTGTTATGCATGATAGCAAGTGGCCCTCTTATCACGGCGCTCTGTCGCCTTTGTTGGATTTGACGACGGGTTCTTTTCCTGTGACGAGGGTCGATCTTGGAATTGATCGTGTGCCTACGGACTGGCATCCTTTGTCTGAGACGGATCGAAACGTTATGGAATTTTGTGAGTTACAAACATGCCCGTTTTCTTTTCCTCTTTTTTTCGGCAACCAGTGGCTTAGAGACGATGCAGATATATATACTAACAGACACCAAAAATTCTTCCCATATATTTAGATGAGAAACGTGCCATGTTTGAGGGAATTCCCGTCGGTCTCTCCCTCGTCGCGAGACGTCTCGAAGAAGAAAAAGTTGTGGCGATGCTGCAGCTGATTACTGATGTTGCTGGACTGCATCATGTTTGATAGAAGAAGAAGAAGAAGAACTAGATGGATTTTTTTTGGTTCTTCTTTTTGGGTAAGGTAGATGTGCGAATGATCTTTTAGACATATATATCTAGATTTATGAGTGCGAAATACTAATTGATAATGGGTTGAAATTGAGTGAGTTCATTTGTTTGATGTGTTCGATAGATACCTGGTACCTACTTTGCTCACTTACTCACTCACTCGATATACCTGGTATCTACATCATATTTGGAGGTTCTGAACTGAAGTCCTGTCCTCATAAACGAATTCAGATAAATACCTCCTACCTTGGCAAAGCTGAATGGCGAAGGTACCAAATATAGAACTCACCTAAATAGCATCACGCCAAGCTTCGACCTCACCATACCTAGGTATACCTCATCGTGTCGACCTCCTACCTACATCTATAATGAAGTCATTGGAGATCTTCACTACTCCACGCGCGCCTCTAATCTCAATGCCGCGGGATCTTTCTGGCTAGGTGTTCCGCTACCTGGACAGTCTCTCTCCGTTATCTTCGTGTCTTTCGAGTAAAAAGAGAGCAGCATCAGCTTGGGGAATTCCATTGATGGAATGGGAGGGTGCTGGAATCATACTTGAAGGCGAAGCTGGACAGGAAGTCGCTTCGGCGGGTCTGGGAAGATGAAGGATCTTGCTTCTTCTGGAAGGATGTATAGTAGGTTCTTGTGATTGGAGCTGACTTGCTTAGGGAAGGTCGCTAAGCGTTCATTGAGGTCTGGTCGATGCTGTTTGAAGCACTGGGAAGAGGAGGAGGAGGGAGGCGGATTGGGCTTGCGAAAGAGTAGGAGGGAGGGAGGCAGATCGAGCTTGCGAAGAGATTTGATAAAGAGTGCTGTCCGCAGAGAACACACAAGAAAGAGAGGCATATTCGTGTTGAGGATGGTCGCCATCCTCGCTCGATGGAAAGGTGCAATGGTCACAATATCTCTGTGTCTGGCCACTCATAGGCCCGATGCATGTCACATATCGTGTGGCCTGGACCGATGAGCGCGATTACGGGCAGGCTATGGGTACCACTTCGCGTCGAGATACAGATTCATGCCGCCGGTGAGCAAGTATCTGCCAACTGTGCTCCAGAAGTGCCCGTAGTATGATGGTGGTGGTGGTGGTGGTGGTGAAGATGCTGGATCACTGCACGGCCAATCCTCGCGTTCGTGCATGAGAGGACGGGATGCAGACGCGCGCGAACGGCGCTCAAACGCGTAAAAGCTGACTCCAGTCACAGTGCGCCATCTTCAGCTTCAATACGCTATCGTGGAGGCAGTAAGTGTCTTGTGTGCTGTACTGACTGAAGGCATTGCCTATTTGTTGCTGCATTCGCGAGCATTTGCGTCGCTTCGAGACTGCTTCATCCGACAACATTTACACGCACCTGCTGCACTTGCCAAACTGGGTCAGACGCGGCGCGCGAAAGGTAAACAGTCCAAAGGTTGGACTGGATGTGGATTTCTTCCACAACAAACCAACCTTTCACCCTCCCTTCGCCACCTCTCTCTCTGTGCACACACACCGCACATACTCACCAACCTCTCACCCTTCCTTCGCTGCCTCTCTCTCTGTGCACACACACCGCACATACTCACCAACCTCTCACCCTTCCTTCGCTCCCTCTCTCTCTGTGCACATACACCGCACATACTCACCAACCTCTCACCCTCCCTTCGCTCCCTCTCTCTCTGTGCACATACACCGCACATATTCACCAACGGCGCCGCTCGACCTGCCATTCTCCAAACATGGCGCCACCCAATACGGACAAGTTGCAGAGCCTGATCAATCACATTTTCCTGCCTCCCAAGCTACCTCAGGACGCTGAATACGACGATGAGAATGTGGATCTTGCGCTACTCGACACCACGCTTCAGGCTCTGCACTCACTGCAAGCTCTGCTGCCGCTCGGCACTATCGACAATGCTGTCGCTCTGATCTCCAGTCTCAAGGTAGTAAATAGCTTACCGGGTGCTAACATTGATGCGAACCGCCTCAAGGAGACTCTCGCCACGATCCCCGTTGGAAAGACACTCGCTATCAAGATTAGCGCGCAAAATGCCGCAGTCTTGATTACTCGCTCCGCTGAGACACTGCTTTTCGAGGAGTTCGAGCTGTCGCCGCTGAATCAAGGCGTATGCGGCACCAAAGGTCGACTTCGGCGCAACTTTCCAGGCCTCGCTGTCACTTTGAGCGCGGATCTGTTGAACCAGTCAGACTTCACCGAAAACGTGGCGACCACACTTTCAACCATGTGTCACCAGCAAGTGCCTGGCATGCAACCGATATCGAAAAAGACTGGCAGTGAACACGACGAAGAGCGCGATACCACTAACCCAGCTATCGTGTCTGAACTGTTCTTCGGGTTCTTACGCGGACTCGAATTACCCACAACAACTACAGTTTCCTCCATTTCCAAGAACATGCGCGAGGAGGTACTCTGGCGGGACGCCAAGGCACCATGGCGCCGATTGCCAATGTGGACATTGATCCGAGTCGCTCTCCAGCTTGTTCTGTCCCGCTCTTCTGATGGCAACCCTCAAGTCTACAAAGAAACAATGCTGTATATCATGAGTCACGTCCTCCACTCGGCTCGCGACAGCTCAAGTGACATGCTGTTCGTTATGACTGCCAAGATGCAACGTCGGATACAGAAGCTTTCGGCGCCAGAGCAGAAGTTCCCCATCTGCGTGATGGCAAGCGTCCGAAAAGTTCTTCAAGAAACTTCCGAGACACTCGCAGCACGCTGGTCCAAGATACAACAGCGCGATGCTCGAGATATGCAACTCCCTTTTCTTGCTTCTCTGGACTTTGAGAAGGACACTCTATTGTCGCTTCCGGCCCTGGACAAACACATCGAGGCTATCGTATCTCGACAGCGTGTAAGTGAAAGTGAGTGTCTCACCCCGTCGTCGGAGCTTCTGAAGCACCGACCTGATTCTTTGCCTACACTACCCGGCAGCAACTCAACAGATCGCTACTACGCTACTGCCAACCTCAATCAATTTGAGCTATGGGTAGCGCAGTACATCGACCAGTGGGTAGCCATGGAAGCCCAAGAGGATGCCTGCCAAAGTTTGAGTGGGCTCATGATGCGCTATCATGCTCTGGCCAGTGCTCATTATTCGGGAAACCCTGAGATGCAGTCAGTCATGATACTGACCATTTACGAAATCTGGGTGGCTTGCGACAAAGTCGCCGTTCGCACTGGTCCTCTTTTGGCTCGATTCGAGCCCGGAATCCCAGCTGCTGTGCTCCAGAATCTGCTTTTGCCTTCGATAGATCAGATGAAGAGGCTGTCCAGGGTGGAAGCGTACCTGGAAGACCGGTCGTCGAGAAGTACAAATCCAACAAATCGCTTGTTCGATATGGGCCTTCATGGCTTTGCTAACCAGTTCTTCGCCCAGTCTAAAAAGCATCAGAGACTCAAGGCCAAAATCGAGGCTCGTGCGACTAGTAAACGCCAGAGAAAGCACGCAGAGTTCGATGATACCATTGCTGATTATCGTCGGCTTGATTCTCTGGCTGGTGACGCTGATCATCAGTACACGACCCGGGTGATTGACAACTGGTGCAATCCACCAGAGACCGAGCAGGTGCACTTGGAGTGGTCCTGTCCGAAGTGCGGTCATGAGAGAGCACGAGACGCGCTCACTATCAAAGTGCACGAGTGGCCACTTCCAAGCGATGTTCCCCATGCACAAGCTGTGGTCTTCGAGCTTCGGGTGAGTACACGTGCCCATTCCTCATGCTTACTATCACGCCCCAGCGAATATACAAGATCGCAGCTTGAAAACGCACAAATCTGCCTGCGAGCGGGATATAATACATGTGGCTAGACACTTGCTTACCTCTACTCCTATTTTAGGTGCCTTCCTGGTTCGCGATCTGGCGTGATCTTAGATCATTCTTCCTGCAGAATGTGCTCAAGGGCTGGCGCGAACCCCTGTATCCAAAAACAGCGTACCTTTTGTCCATGAACGACCCTCACCTCACGAAACGCTTCCAAGGCTTGCCAGGTCAGAGTATAAGCCTTCTGTCGCACATCAAGCCTTGCCTGAAGACTCACTACAGCGACAAATCTATCGCGACTTTGAACAAGTCTGACATATGTGTGGCCAACGGCATGCAGTACGGCTACTACGATGTAACCAGTCGCACGGAAATGGGGCCACTCGCATTCCCCGATACTGTTGCTTTATCGTGCACATACACACCGCGCACAGCCCTTCAAAGCTTCGTCTTTCGACCAGCTTCTGCTCCCGATGGACCAGGACCAAACACTGCTATTGCAAGCCAAAACGCATGTCCGATCGACATGGCCTTGGAGGAATACAAAGAACTTGCGACGATTCCGCTCGGCCACCACATTCAGCTGGCCAATATCCTTCTTCAGCTTTCAATGCCAGGAGTGGACTTCAAGAAGCTTGACACCACACTCGTCTTGCTGCAGTGTCTACACCAAGCTGGCCCAAAGGCAACACACGTGCTCCGTGAAGCTCATGAATTCTTCAGCAGTCCCGAGAATACCACATCGCTCCTGATCAATCTCACAATAGCGCTGCAGAGGGTACAGAAGAATTGGGAATCGGCGCAGGCAGTTCGGACTTTCATCGCAATTGCGGTACGTGCACTGTCTCTCACCTCGTCCGCGACTGTGCGTGATGCGTGTCTCGTTTTCCTGAAGCGTGCCCGTCACGTAGCTCTTGGCTGGGTTCTCGGTCTGCGTGAAAAAGCATTCACGGCCAAGGATCATGACGACCGCACTACCTTCATCTCGAAGAGCGTCGAGATTGCATTGATCTGCGTTTCCACCTTCGACGTAGACAACCATTACCTTGCCGGCATTCTTTCACAGGATGCTTCCATCCTGTTTCAAAGCTCTATCTTCATTCAGGAAAGCGAGCATGTTCAGGCTGGTACATGTGAGAATCAATGTCTTGCTGTGCTGGAAGCGAATGCGAAGCGTCTGCTTCACCGCATCCACCAGCGATTGATGCAGAACTGTCTGCAAGCCCATCTAGATGACGCCATTCACAAATCATGGTCCAGCTATGTGCCCGGAGCCACTGGCTGGAAGACTGTATCTGAATCTGCTGATCACTGGCTAACCACAACCACTGCAGGAGCTGAGGATTCGGGGGGGCTGCGTGTGCACTACAATCTGCTCAGTGGAGAGCTGCTCGTCAACGGCTTGCCATTGGATCAGCCACCAAAGCTCTACCGCGAGGATCCCCTATACGCTGGACTCTTTGGTAGCGACATCGTAGAGGTCATGCCGTGCAGTCATCCTGGCTTCCCATTCTCCACCAAGCGTACTTTTGGTGATGATCAGAAGATCCAGCTTGGCATCACCTCTGAGTACTTCACAGTCAGAGCCACCAGAGACAGCAACGCAGTGGAGACAGTTCCATCCCACCTCATCCAAGGATTTCCAACTCATTTTCAACGCGATTATGTTCACTGGCTAGATGCCTCAAACAACACAGTGCAGTTCCGGCCCGCAGGTGACCCATGGAATCCATCATCGCCTGCCATGTGGACGCTAAGCAAGCATGGAAAGAGATGGCAGCTTGCCAAAGACGGGTGCCATGTTGCTGGCGTAGAGTCTTCAACATCTCGCCGCGTGTGCCACATACTTCGCCCACTGGCATCGGATCCCGCCAACATTCACCAGATCGTACACGCCGAGCGGCACGCAACTATGCTTCGAATTGATATCCCCTCCATCCGTGTGGGGTTCTCTGTTACCCAAGGCACGTCTGTCATGATGTCTCGAGAAGAGGGTTCCATGTCTGTTGACTCTGACCAGTCTCTAGGGGCAATGGTTGGCCTCGAGAGTAAGCTGGTGCTGCGACCTGCCCAGTGTCTGAGCCCGCAGACTTCCAACCGCAAGGTCCTCATCCCGGAGTCGATGGATGTCGAGCACAGTCAAATCGATGGCCATGCCAAGGTCGCAGTTTCCAAGACATCACTCATCTCGACAGTACATATCTTGGAGGTCGATGCGCTACTGGGCCGTCTTGTGGCGAAGGGTAATGATGTTGGTTGTGCATTGTATGTGGCATATCTTCATGCCATTACCTCTTTCTGCCTGAGAGATCCGCTCACACAGATGACCGGTACCGAGCAAGCTCTTGTGATGCTTCGCGGCGCTGGCGTACACTCCTTCGATCGCCTTACACAGGCGCAAGTTGACACACTCCACAAGATAGGCAGACTGAGCCCTCACCGCAGCTTTTACCCGCGAGAAAAACGCGTCATGCAGACGGTACGCTGGGACAATCAACTCAGTTTCTTGTCCCAACATGGTCATTTTATGCCCATCGTGCAGGCCCTGTTAGAGAAGGCCGAAGCTACGAAAGTCTTCTATCCCGGCGACAAGACTCAGCTACGCCTGGCGTCGTTTGCCTGCATGGATCAGCGGTACTTACTTGAGCGCGATAACATCCGAGCAGCCACTTTCAGAGTCTCGAGCTACGGAGCAGAGGACCACAATTCAGAGTCCGATTCAACATATACGTCCAGGGACCGCGATGTGCTCTCCAAGCGAGCCACAAAAGCCGCCACAATGTCCACGTTCATGTCGCGAGGTGGAGACGATTTATCTGAGTCGCCATTGGGCTCTGGTGAGCTCTGGAAGCAATGCTCGAAGGTTTATCATATGCACGGGGCCAACCTGCCAGTCGAGACTAGTTTGATGAAGTACGGAGCTCACATACTCGAGGAGACTTATGACATGGTCATGATGAGATTGCCAGCTCTCTATCGCTGGCTGAGTAGTGTCCAGGACCGCCCTTTCAGCGTGGCGCTCTGGTTTTCGACAATAGCTTCCACCTCCCAAGTGGACGACCGGGTGCTGGAATTGATCGGGATCTTGTTCAAGTCAACAAGCTCGTTTGCACATCTTCGCGCTCCCGATATGAAGTCATTTTCGCCACAGGCTGGCAAGATTTGCCTTCCAGATGTGGTGCGACAGCGCGTCGCATCGAATTGCAAGCCTTTTCCAGAGTCTTCTGTCGTCCGCCAGCCGAACGAGATATCGCGTACTTGGAACCGCCGGCGAAGGGACGCGATGCGTGTCTGGCAGCAAAATCGTGCTAGGGTGGCCGACGAATTCTCGGCTGCACTTACGCGGCAATGGCCATGTGAAGAGCCATATGTCCCAAGCATCGCCCGACAATCAACGCACATCCAGGTTGCTGCCGTCATGAAATCGATTAAGGCTAAATTCCAGTCCTGGCATGACAACTCGCTCCTCAGTGAATATCTGGAAAAGGTTGCGCAGATCGTGGCCAACTTACGTGTGCGGAAAGTTCAAGCTCAGGGCTCTCGCTCCAGCATCAGCGTTCCGACAATCCCTCTCAGTGCTCCAGGGCACGTCTCTGTGCAGGACCTTTTTCTGCGACAACCCCCTTCTCTACCGACAAAATTTGAAGGCTTCGAATTTGTGCAGACACGGCCACGCCCTTCAAGTCTTGAAAAACCGAGGCTACTGCAGCTTACGAAAGCTCTTGAGAAATCGTTAGTAAGTGATCAGTTCTTCACTTGCTTATGCTTACTACCGGTATCTCTGCTTCATGGCGGCGTACCGTGTTGCATTCTAGGTACATCAATTGAGACATGCTAACCGACTACCCTTAGGCCACCTCAAAATTCGGCAAGAAATATTTGGATGGGCTCGTCGAGAGTCTTCAGGCCATGCGAGCCCGTGGCGATCTGGGTATGCCACCTAATGTCGCGTACGCCGACATCTTGGCCTACCACGGTCGCTGCAACGATCAGTTTCAAGCAGTCCATCACATCTTGATGACATCCTTAGTCCCGACAACCGACAACGCGTCTCGGTCTTGCATGCCGAGAGTGTCGGCCACATTTCTGCTTCGACAGCTAGCTCACGATCGATGGAACACGCTGAGCGAAGAATGGAAAACATGCATTGTTGAGTACGGCCTTGCTCTGACAGATCTACAGCGAGCGAAGCGACTTCTCAAGCTGATGCAAGCCGAGACCCCAAGCATGGAGGACGTGGCCGTCGAACTACGCAACCCGGGTCACCGTAATTGGAAACCAATGCTCCATCCAGAGTCTCTGCTCATAGAGGTCGATGGAAACATAATGATACGAGACGTCCAGGAGCAGATTGCAGCACAGATGCGCGATCCACCGAATGGGGAGAACGCAGTCATGCAACTCAACATGGGCGAGGGCAAGTCTAGCGTCATCGTACCCATCACTGCAGCTGCCCTGGCAGCGCAGTCATCACGCCTCAATGGCAATACCGAGCAGCGACTAGTACGAGTCGTCGTGGCCAAGCCACAGTCCAAGCAGATGGCACAGATGCTGATTTCTAAGCTCGGCGGTCTCCTGAACCGGCGAGTGTACTATTTGCCTTTCTCGCGATCTCTGAAGCTCGACTCAGCAGACATCGCCACTATCTGCAACATGATAATGGACTGTAAGAACAATGGCGGCATTCTTTTGGTACAGCCAGAGCATCTCCTCTCTTTCCAGCTCATGGGCCTGGAAAGTTGGGTCAACGGCCACGAAGACGTAGGTCGTCAACTTCTTTCCACGCAAACTCGACAGCTACTTGATTCAGCTCGTGATATTGTTGATGAGAGCGACGAGAACTTCAGTGTGCGTTTCGAGCTGATCTACACTATGGGCACGCAAAGCACAGTCGAGTTGAGCCCCGATCGCTGGCTTGTGCCGCAGCAACTACTGGACATCATAAGACGCCTTGCCCCGTCCATTTCCGAAGAGCTGCCAGGATCGCTGGAATGCCACACAGATGCGGTTATGGGGAGCTTTCCACGCATCCGGATACTGAGATCGGACGCCGAACAGCTCCTTCTCCAGCGCTTAGCAGAGGATGTTTGCAGCAATGGTCTGCACGGGCTCCAGGTCTCGCGACAGCCCGAAGCCACTCGCCGAGCAATCTACGTATACATCACCAAGTTGGAGCTCAGCGTTACGGAAATCAATGCAGTAGAGAGCTCTACGTTCTGGACCGAGGCCACGAAGTCGCCGCTGCTGTTGCTTCGAGGATTGATCGCTGGCGGAGTCATAGCCTTCACCTTCGGCTCTAAGCGTTGGCGCGTCAACTACGGACTCACAATATCACCTCGCACACCGCCCACGAAACTCGCGGTCCCGTATCGTGCCAAGGACAGCCCTTCTCCCAGATCCGATTTCAGTCACCCCGACGTGGTCATCATACTCACCCTGCTTTCCTACTATTATGAGGGACTCACTGACGATGATCTCTTTATTGCAATGGGACACGTCGTTAAGTCTGATCAGTCGGATGCTGAGTACCAAGCTTGGGTCAAGGATGCCAATGCTCTGCCAGTAACATTTCAGAATCTCCAAGGAATCAACATGAAAGATGGTCCGCAATGCGTCGAGGAGGTGTTTCCTGCATTACGACTTGCGAAGAGCGCCATCGACTACTTCCTCGCGCACATTGTGTTCCCCAAGGAAATGAAAGAGTTTCCTGACAAGCTGTCGGCATCTGGCTGGGACTTGGGCAAATCGAAGAAGCTGTCGGGGGGAGCTGTCACAGGGTTTTCTGGCACCAACGACTCTCGATGCTTGTTGCCGATTGACGTCCATCATCTTGATCTGGACGAACAGAAGCACACAAATGCACTGGTCCTGGAGTATATCCTGCAGCCAGCAAACGGAGTGGTGCTTATGCTTTCAAGAGATGACGAGCAAGCTTCAGACGCTGAGCGCCTACTGGCTACTGTCATGAGCCTTGATCCCCCAGTCCAAGTTATTCTCGACGTCGGTGCGCAGATACTCGAGCTGAACAACCTGCAGGTAGCACGAACTTGGCTTAGCAAGCATGACGGGACGAAGGAGGCTGCAGTTTTCATCGATGATGCCGATAATCTGTGCGTCTTAGACCGCGGGGGCACAGTGGAACTGCTGAGAACGTCCTCGTTCTCCAATCGACTTGCTTCCTGCCTCATCTTTCTTGATGAGGCGCATACTCGTGGTATCGATCTTCAGCTACCTAGAGACTACCGAGCAGTAGTGACACTTGGCGCCGAACTCACTAAAGACAGGCTGGTCCAGGCCTGTATGCGGATGCGCAAACTTGGCCAAGGGCAGACAGTGGTCTTCTGCATCTCACCAGAGATCCAGGCCAAAATCCTGACCGGTAAGGCTATCACATCCCACAGTCGTCGACGCCAGTCATCGGAGATCACGGTGGCCGATGTGCTACAGTGGTCAATACTAGAAACTTACAAGGACATCCGTCGCAGCATGCCACTCTGGGCAGTGCAAGGCGAACGCTTCGTGCTTCACGAGGACTTGTGGAACAAGAGCGAAGCGCAGATGAACCAGGCTCGTGCCGAGCAATTCCAAGAGAAGGAAGCTCAATCCCTTGACGAACGCTACCGCCCACGCTTAACACAGAGCCAGCCATATCACCTCAGGAACAGCGGAAATGCGCGGCTTCGGCAGATTTCTGACAGGTGCGAGGAGTTTGACGATCTCCAGTTCAACGCCAGCACCTTACAAGAAGAGCAAGAACGTGAATTGTCCCCAGAGATTGAGAGCGAGCGCCAAGTACAGAGAGCACCAGATGCTGAGCCTGCAACGCATATCTTGCACGCCGATGTCCGAAGATTTGCACTCTCAGGAGTCTACTTACTCAGCTCGACGGCTTACATGCCTGCCTTTGAGGCCTTGCGCGACTCGTATGCCGCCAAATACTTTCCGATTGCGCAGTTGAGCAATTCCAAGCTATTGGTAACCAAGGACTTTGCCGAGACTATCAAGCGGATTGGCCGTGGTTCCTACGTTTCGGACCCTTTCCAGAGAGCAGTTCAGTGGATCCTCTCGAGCCGCGCTTTTGGCAATAACTCCATCGACCGCATGCTCATCATCAGCCCGTTCGAAGCGAATGAGCTCTACAGCAAGATGCAGAACGCCACTGCAACGACCCTGCACATGTACAAACCTCGCGTCAATTCAAGCTACTCGTCTCTGGATCACCTTCAGTTTCACACTGTGCCTGCGCAGAACTGCCCTTCCGTCCCACGCGCCCTTGCGATACAGCTGGATCTCTTCGCAGGCCAGCTGTTCATCAGCTCGTACGAGGACTACCTGGAGATTTGTCGTTTCCTTGGGCTTTCTACCAAAGCGGTCACGCAAGCTATGACACAGCAGGGCTGGCAGCAAGATGCTGTCGGCTTCATTCTCCGCGATGATCAAGGTCAGGTAGGAGGCCCATCAGGGCTGGAGAAGAGCCCCGTGAACTTTTTCAAGATTCTGACGTCGACAATCAGAAAGAATGGCGAGAGTATCGGCAAGACTGACATGGGTGCGCTGTTGGAGGGTAAGTTGTTTACGGAGACGGATTTCTAGGTAGGTAGGTAAGTACCTAAGGAACCCGGACATAGTTAGAGTAGAGAGTAGTCAAGACGAGGAAACGACAAGTTCTTCGTGAGACCCGTTTGTTCCATTATAGTACGTACACTCCTAGCTCGTAGCCGAAGACTAATCATAAAGCGTGGGTATCATATATCTCTCCCTCTCTCTGCTGCATTCCGTATCACACAATGTACTGTCCTCCCTTACTGCTGCTTTCCAAAGAAACCCTACCACTCGTCATCGACAAAGCCTTCGTCCTCGTCCTCCATGCCATCATAGTCGCTCTCCACGCTGTATTTTGTCCCAAGAGCCTCCTGAGCTTCGCGCATCATTTCTTGAATGCGGGTGCTCATGCTGGTCATCGTCTTGGCTTGCTTCGTTTGTCGTTTGGCAAAACGTTCTGCCTCGGGACTGACAAGGGTCGGACCTCCGCCAGAGCTACGTGGCCGCCCCTGAGGCGAGCGAGTGTGCGCGATGGAAGCTCGCCTGCTTTGTGGTCGAGGCGGCGTAGCCACGGTCTGCGCTGTGGTGGCATTGGACTGATGATTCGACATCGCCCTCCGCGATACAGGTGCCAGGCTGCGTCTGCTAGACGCGCGCGAGGCAAGACTGGATCGTGGTAAAGCACCGATGGAGCTCTTCCGTCTTGGACTTGACGACCTGCTGTCCATATCCACCATTATCCAGCTATCTCTGTCGGTCTGTCGCCGCTTAACCGCAGGCCCGCTGGGAGATCCGTGATTCAAGTGGGGGCTGTCCTGCTCGAAGTCTCCAAAGAAATCGATCTCAGTACCATGGCGGGATGGTTCTGGTGGAGAGACGACCTCTTGGCTGGGTTGCAGTGATGGTGAGTAGCCCTTGCCACCGCCGGCGCTAAAGCCACGAAATGCAGTGCTTCCAAACTTCAATGCTTTGGCAATTATATTGCAAGCAAGACTCGTCCACGTCGTCTGTATATGCTTGTCAGAGGCAGGTCTCCCACGCGCGACACCATTTCTCTCACATGCGAGTGGTCCAGTGAGAGGTGTACAGCCAGAACGCATCGTGACGTCTGAGTCGTCGTCTCTGAGCCGTCTTCGAACTGGATCTTCCTGCCCTGGAAGCAGCTCCGGCCTACAAATAGACTGCACTCCAGGTGTGTCGAAGCCATCGGCCAATCGATACCGCTCGTTCACAAGCGCCGAACCTTGTCCACTACCGAAGAGGTTGTCGCTGGGTGTTGGGCACTGCGGCCACCTCGGTGTCTCCTCCCAACTCCACGCTGTTGTCTGCTGTATATGTCGTCCTTCTCGCGAGTGTGATGAATCCGGGCGCTGTCTCTTGCGGGTGCTTGCGGAGAAGTAGTCCTGCCCAGAGGCAAGACATGGTGTAGCAGCTGCCGCGACGGGCGATATTGGCCGTTGAAAGTAATGTACCCGATATTGCCCAGGCGTGTTGTAGTCCATGGGCTCCATGCTGGGCTCGTCGTCGTGCGACCGTTTGGGTTGTCGGTCGGATGAAGGAATGGGATGCGATACACTATCGTGGGCAAAGTGCCATTCTCCTCGTCGTCATCGTACGAATGAGAGCTCGCAACGTATGCGCTCCGCCACGCGAGATCTCACGGTGTCTGCGCTGCGTCACGCCGCTGCCTGTGTGCCACTGCTGTCGCTGTCGTTGTCGTTGTCGCTGTCGTCGTGGGCGGAGCGGAAAGAGATGCGAGTGTAGATCACAACAGACCAGGATTACCTTGTTGCACCCAACTCTATTTCCACCCGCCGGCCCGAGGCCCCCACCCCTCCCGCACTTTTTGCATAACAACCAACGGGCGCAACCATCATCCCTCCTCAGGCATTGTTTGTTATGGAGCGAAAGAGGGATCGTATATCATAACATCATATCTAGATTCGTAAATTCATCACATCATCCTGCCATCTGTCACTCCGACTCCGCCTCGGCTACACTAAATCTGCGGTTCCGGGCACTTTTCCGTCAGAACTATCGCCTGCGCCGAACAGCCCGCTCCAGACTCGCAGTCTTACGGCATTGACCGTAGCTAACTCAGCCACAGACAGTTCTCCCTCCGCCAAGACACAAGAATCCATCTCACTCAGCATGGCTGCAGAACGATTGGCCTCAAAGTCGTAGTCGACCACCAGCCGGCGACTCAGCCTCAACTGAAACGACAGTCGCAAGTCAACGTGGCCCCGAAGCAATCGCACGTAGGGCAAGATTTCTGTCCACGCCATATAGAATCGTTCCAGGAAGACATTATTCGTCTGGAATCCAAGATGAAGCTGCACCCTGCGTAGCCTCTGCAATATCATCGGGCGACTCAGTAAATCCCGCAGGCAAATTGTATGGTGTTCAATATGGGGCATCCGCATGGCCAGCGTTACGTACTCCTGAGCTTTCCGTTGCATACTATGGTCCTGAGAGGCCAGGGCTCCCTCGTAGGACTTGCCACTCAACATCCTCTGGGGAGGTAGATATGCTAGGGCCGACTCCTGATATCCACTGGATCGGACGACACGGAGATCTTGCAGGACCGGCGCGCGAAGGTGTACAGTATTGAACCAGAAGGGAAGGTCTCGTGTCTCGCTGTAGATCTCTCGGCAGGTCATACTTAGCGCGAATATGCCACGAGAGTCCTGGCATGGTTTGCGACTGGCCGTGCTCGTGTCGATATATATCCCGCCGGAAGTTCGGAATACGAAATCGTAAACGATGTTTCGAACATCACCTGGAAGATGCAGAAACAACGACTTTTGGGGATCCCGGGAAGTGACTAAAGACTCCTCGTAGCCTTTGTTGAGAGGTAGAGCTGGCATTGCGTCCCTTGCCCTTGGATGCCGGCAACTACTATGGGTATTCTTGTTCGAAGTGCTGCAGTCCTTCTCGTCTTGGGTTGGCTGATACATCCTGGTGTTGGCCATCCTGAAAAGTGCTCCCTTTGGCGAATTTTGACCGCCGAGGACATGCTCGTCTCTTATGCTTGGCTTGGAGAATTCAGTAATGTTATATCTCTGATGGAATTGGCACCAGAGATCTCGTAAGTGGCGGGCCTGGACACAGCCGCTACTCTCCGAGCATTCCATGATATGCTTGGCGGAGAGCGCTCGATCCAAAACGCCCACTGTCGTATGCTTGGCATGTTAAATGTCATGCTTATTGAAATTTAGAGAGACGGAGAATCCAGACAGCTGCGTGGTGACGCTTGCCCGTGAAAGAGGCATTCGGAAGGTTATCACCAGAGCGCCAAACCGTGCCCTACATTCTTGCTACTTTTCCTGGTTCACCTGCAAGTCTCAACTACTCGGAGCAGTCTCAGACCTGTATGACCAGGCTTCAGCAGCAGTCGTCCCCTATGAGAAGTTTGGTAGGGGCTATAGGGGCGCAGAATGAACTGACAGAGAAGTAGCAGTCTGTGAGTCTATGATCATGCGGATCATTTAGACGGCTCGAGCCACATCTGCAAGACCATGGTATGCCTGAACACAATTTCCACTTTTGGCAAGTGTTCTCACGTTCGTGGCGAGGACTTCAAAAAAGATCGCATGCTCACAAAAACAGCAACGACATGTTATGGCATTCGTACCTCGTGTGTCAGCAAGCAATGCATACGTACGAGACATCTTCAGCTCTGTCGATTCCACTTGAGGAATAAAAAAGTGGCTCGCGGCTATCTCAAGCGGCCCAGTACTTAACAAATCATGCGCGGAAGTACGCTTCCGACATGCGCTCACGTCCAAGAATTTCTGTGGCTGTCTCTTGCAGTCAAATGATGTTCGCGTTGAGATCCGCTGAGCCACACGCACACGGTATAAGCCATTCGCCGAAATCCGAAGCCCTCGAAGGAACGAGCTGGCGGCAGCATGATGAGAGAATTCTTCGTCTCGCAGCTGTTGCTTCAAATCCTTCGTGCGAGAGTTTGCAAGCGCTCTTCGAATTCAATGGCTATGATCCTTTGGCCGGATCGTTGTATGCATTAGGCTCCGTCGGCATACTGGGACCCTGTTCACTCATCAGTCCTTGTGTGGTGTGAAAGATCGAGGATTTCCACTACCTCCTAGGTACGAGCGAGAATGCCAAAAACGTCTGCGGCGACGCCACACAAGAGGCCTACCACGAGATGAAGCGCCTCATTGACAGCAAAAAAGACCTGATGGAAGCTTGGCTTCGTCTCCGATCGCTCGGTATCAAAGACCTTTGGATGGAAGACACCGGGCTTATTATATATCTGGAGCACGCCGTTTACTGTCGCCGTTCATACGATACAAACCTTCATTGCCATGGTATACATCCCTTATTGGATCATTCGTACTAATGCTCCTGGAGGCAGAAGAACAGGAAAAGCTGATACAACGAGACGAGTTAATAAGCAGCATGATTTCAGAATATATTGTGTCGCACAATGGGGCACCTTTGTGCCTCATCAACCCTCGACGATGCTGTGTGCCTAGTCTGATATCCCCTAATCATTTATATGAACCGTCGCTCGACATTACCAGCGGTACATGTAGTTATTACATGACATATGCCAAGTCCGCGTCGTCCGCAGTCCCCGCTATTCGGAGATATCTTGACAGCTTATCCCTGCACGTTGGCCGGCTTCCTGAGATCGTTCACGACGGACGTTGCCAAAGGTAGGTCAAGTCTCTAGAATTCACCAAACACAAAATTCGTTGCGGCCTTGTCCATCCTGCCATTGAAGACTGCAGAGAGCTCCAGCAACCTCTCAGCCTCTCGTCTCGATCCAGCGCAACGACATCGCCCATCAGCGCAGCAGCCAGAACAGCAGCGATATCATGTCCGTGCCATTCGTACGACGAGTCGCAAGTAGAGAACTGCCGAAGTGGACTTCAGCTCCAACTGCTGCCCGACCGGCATACTGCACAGCGAGCTTCCTTGCTGCAAGAAGCTTGCGGAGTACAAGCGGTCCAGATATCTGCAAGGCTGCGCGAAGTACCATGCGAGGCATCGATTCTTCCATACCTGTTGCGCAGAGGAGGGCATTATCAGCATCGGCGGCCAACATGACCAGCTTGAAGGAGATCAAGCAGAATTGTCGAAAGGTATCCGCCAGCTGGAACAGCTTCTACTCTTGATTGTCGTGGTCTTGTACTCAACTCTGTGATATAGGTCGTCTGCATAGGGCGCAACTACGCAGACCACGTCACGGAGCTGAACAACCAACGACCGAAACAACCCTTCTTCTTCCTCAAGCCTTCTTCATCGATCCTCCTGCCTGACGAAGGCCCCATACTCCGACCCAAAGGCGTGACACTTCACTTCGAAATCGAGCTGGGAATTGTGATTGGCAAAACAGTCAAAGACCTAGAGGAGAATGACGAAGCTGGCTGGAAAGATGCGATTGGAGGCTACATCACAGGCATAGACATGACAGGTCGTAATGTGCAAGAGGAAGCGAAAAAGCGAGGTCTTCCCTGGTCCATCGCGAAAGGGTTTGACACTTTCTTGCCCATCGCCGGACCAGTGGCCAAGGAGGATATCGTGGATCCGCATAATGTGGAGCTGTATCTCAAGGTCAATGGAGAGATGAAGCAGAATGACAACACGGAGCTCATGCTGTTCAGGATCGGCCGGCAGCTTGCAGACATTAGCAAGGTGATGACGCTCGAGAAGGGTGATATTGTGCTCACTGGCACGCCCAAGGGCGTCGGGCCAGTGGTGACGGGCGATGTCATGGAAGCCGGATTGATCATTGACGGCAAGGAGGTTGAGCAGGCGAAGATTCGAGTCGAAGTCAGAGACCGCGATTCGCCTTACGAGTTCACGCCTACGTACTGAGCGCAGATATCTTCTACTACTAATATGAAGCTCGTACCTGTGGCATCAGTGCATCTCTGTGCAGCAATGCCGAGAAAATGTTCTGCGAGCTATAATGACTCGGGACGTGAAGTCCCATCCATGTTCGATAGTCCTCTCTGCGAACTGCATCCCAGCTCCAAGCCTATGTTTAGAACTGCACCGATGTCTGACTTCAGGTTCTAAGGTACATTCATGTAGTCATCATGCCTTAAGTCCGCCACGCCACGGCCAAGGTTTCTGTGGAAAGGAGCTCCATCACCAGCCCATAGCATATCCCTCTCAAGGAATCTCCTCGTCGTCGTCGTCGCCGCCTCCAAAGCCAAAGGAGAAACCCACACCTGCTTCGTCATCCTCGTTTGCGAGTTTGGTAATTTCTTCCCAACCCTTGCCAATCTTGCTCAGTCTCTCCATCTCTTTCAAGCCTTCTGCCAGTAATTCAGGATCATGCTCTCGTAGCCTTTCCACGAACAATCCATAAGGATCGTCGATATCGTCGCTAAAACCGCTGATATTGCACTTGGGACCGTTCAAGAAGTGAAGAACAGCACCGAGTCGACTTCTGGGAACGAGGTTCTGTGTGATGGCGATACTGGGCTCTAGGTTCAACACGAGATGATACCAGCCGGATGGCACGTACAGTACCTCACCCTCGCCGCAGATGCCTTCCTTGCATCCGGGGGTATTTCGTGCTTCAGCGTGGAACCCTAGTAACCACTCGGCAATGCTGAGCGGAGATGTGACTTCGCTTTGGTCTTCACTGACAAAGACGCCAGGAGGAGGTGGGAGGGACTGCGACGAGGGGAACATGATCCAGTACTTCGAGCCCTTCAATACAGCGTTCCAGGCAGATGTAGCATTTGGATCTTTATGGAACGTGCTCCCGCTGCGGTCGGGTCCCACTATGAGCCAGCGGTGATCAGGCCGCTGCTTGCCAAGCAGATGGAATAGATCAGGTCCGAAACAGGTAGGCTCCCAGTAGTCTGCGGTCGCAGTAGGCTCGCTCGAAACTTCGAGATTCATCTTCTGCGCGAAAGCACGGTCGAAGAGGTATAGAGGTGACTCATCTCGACTGTTGTTCATGTAGCCGACGTACGTCTTCAGCGGCCAGTCTACCGCTTCGGCGCGGAAAGGCAAATCGGCATATTGTTCGACAAGCCGTTCCGTTGACCATGATTTGTATACAGGCCACTGTCTGACCGGTTCTGTCAGTATGAATGGTTGGCCATACCAATTCTTGGCAAACTCTTCATGCGACAGGTCCTTCAGTCTGGTGATCTGGTTCTGCTTTGGTATATTCTCGGCATATGGATGTAATGGAACATTGGCACAAAAGAAAGGCCGATGCAGGACATCAGAGAAGAGATTTGTGCAGTCTACTTGTGGCTCTCTGCTCACATCTTGTGACAAATACGTGGAACGCCAAGTGCCTTGCCACTCGAACTGCTTAGGAGATGACCTACCCATTCTACTCAGCGCATGCCGAGTCCGCGGATGACTCTACGACTTACTCAACGAATAGTGTACGCCACAATTCTTCGTTCCTGGTGAACGCATGCAAAGCGCGACATGTGCCGCCCAGCTTGAGAAGATCTCGAGGCCTCAGAGTCTCGAGAAGAGAAGCAAGTAGCTCGTCTGGTAGCAGAGCGAAGTTTCCAGCAGCGTATTTCAGGTTGACGTTGGAAGTGAGAGCATTGCCGCTGGGACGTACACCAAGGGGATGGCGTCGAACAAATGCTGCGCCCTCTTCTCGAACATCCTGCTGCTTCTGTTTCTTGACCGGTCTCGTCTCTGATGACTCCCACGCTGGGTTTCCATAACCATTGCCATGGCTGTCGCTTTTGCTGCTGTCAAAGTGCTGTGATGCAGTCATGATGATTGGTCACAAAAAATTCGGCGAGTGGCGAAGTGTGGTTTGAGCCAGCTGCGAAAAGTGGGTTTATGTCACCCGCAGCGGAAAGAAAGCACAGACATTTCAAAATTCAGAAGCCAGGTGCGGCTTTCACAGCAACCTGAAATCTTTGACAAGTTTTCCCCCAACAACAACCACCACAACTCACCACCACCACCCTCACACCTCACCACTAGAACCCGACGACTGTCATTACCGACAGTCAGGTCTCTAGTCGCCCCAAAACAACTTCAGCGACACCGCCGCGGCATCCTTGAGGATCCCCGCCCCACCCTCTCACCGAACTTTTCCAGCTCACTTGCGCAGCGCAGTGAGCATCTGTTCCGAATCGCAATCATGGCTGATAAGGGACTTGAGGATATCGATGCTGGTAAGTCCACGACAGCGGCGTGCGTACATGGCCGGCAGGACGTTTGGCGGACCGCGGCAGAAATGACATAAAAATGCGGTGCGGAAAAGTGCGGGCGGCAGGACAATCGTAGTCGAAGTCGCACACAAAGAGCAACTGCTAACAGTTGACGCTTCACAGGTCAGATCGAGTCCAACTATGACGAGACCACGGACAGCTTCGATGCCATGAACCTCAAGAGCGAGCTCCTCCGTGGAGTCTACGCTTATGGTTTCGAGCGCCCATCTGCTATTCAGCAGCGCGCTATCATGCCGGTCATCAAGGGTGCGTACTCATGACCACCGCACTCATATTTTCACTTCAACTGACTCGATGCAGGTAACGATGTTATCGCTCAAGCCCAGTCCGGTACCGGCAAGACTGCCACTTTCTCCATCTCCGTCCTTCAGAAGATCGACCCCAACATCAAGGCTTGCCAGGCTTTGATTCTTGCCCCAACTCGTGAGTTGGCTCAGCAGATCCAGAAGGTTGTCGTCGCCATCGGCGACTTCATGCAGATCGAGTGTCACGCCTGTATCGGCGGTACCTCCGTAAGAGATGACATGAAGGCTCTTCAGGACGGCCCACAGGTCGTGGTCGGTACTCCAGGCCGTGTGCACGACATGATCCAGCGCCGCGTTCTCCGCACCGACAGCATGAAGATGTTCGTGCTCGACGAGGCCGATGAGATGTTGTCTCGCGGTTTCACTGAGCAGATCTACGACATCTTCCAGCTTCTCCCACAGTCCACCCAGGTCGTTCTCCTGTCTGCCACTATGCCACAGGACGTTCTCGAGGTCACTACTAAGTTCATGCGCGACCCAGTCCGCATCCTTGTCAAGAAGGACGAACTCACCCTCGAAGGTATCAAGCAGTTCTACATTGCTGTCGAGAAGGAGGACTGGAAGCTCGACACCCTGTCCGATTTATACGAGACGGTTACCATCACCCAGGCTGTCATCTTCTGCAACACCCGCAGAAAGGTTGACTGGCTCACCGACAAGCTCACTGCTCGTGACTTCACGGTGTCTGCAATGCACGGAGACATGGACCAGACGCAGCGTGATGTCATCATGAAGGAGTTCCGCTCTGGTTCTTCCCGTGTTCTCATCGCCACCGACCTGCTCGCTCGTGGTATTGATGTCCAGCAGGTTTCCCTGGTCATCAACTACGACTTGCCAGCCAACCGCGAGAACTACATTCACCGCATCGGTCGTGGTGGTCGTTTCGGACGTAAGGGTGTTGCCATCAACTTCGTTACCGCCGACGACGTCCGTATGATGCGTGAGATCGAGCAGTTCTACAGCACCCAGATTGAGGAGATGCCAATGAACGTGGCCGGTAAGTTTTTTCTGAAAAATAAACCACCATCCTTGTATTTACTAACGACGTCCCAGATCTTATCTAAGTACCACACCTTACTCATACCCACCCACGCCTTTGACGTTCGACTGAGTCTTTCAGCGCATTATTGGTCTGAGGGACCACTTGTGTCGAGCCGCGGAGGCACCCACCCACACGAAAGATACCTGAACAGCATCTGCCGCTGGAACGCAGACAGAGCGCACTTTATCACGATTGCTCACTGACGGTGCTAATGGCGAGAGATGAAGATACGCATCACGGTCATCAAGAAGGAGTTTGCGATGATGCTTTGCGGAAAAAATTGCGTTTGATGTTTCTCGGTTCGGATCATGGTGTTCTGCTTGCACTGAAGCTGTTTTTACTGAGGCTGCATTGCGACCTCGTGCGTAGAATAGAGCTGCGTATACCATGAAGCAGTAAAACTGAATCCCCCAATCCGTCGTTCTGTCCTGTGTTGCGTGCTTTCCTCGCGTGAGCTGCGCTCCTGCCTCAACAGTGGTGGTGTTTCTGTGGAGCGAGAATTTTCGTAATCACGAACTTCACCTGTCCACGCGATTGACTGCTATCAAGCGGAAAATACGACACGATAACTTATTCCTACTTACCGGGCGTGTGTTGATCCCGCCTCTCTGTAACCCACCCTCATCGCCGCTCATCTTCACAGGACGACGATCAAAAGCATCCGATAAAAGGTCGCCAACATGGCGCCCAAAATTCAGCCGCCCTCCGACCCGACTGCACTTCTCTGGGCGCATCAGATGAAGCGAGAGCATGGGTTCCTCCTCGACCGCATGCAGAAACTCGAGGCCGCTATCAGTAGGATCGAGGGACTCGCCACCGCGGCACAGGACGTCCAGGCTCTCACTGAAGTGGCAATCGACAAGAGCAGTGCCGCAGCTCAACAGGCCGTGGAGAAGGTTCGCAGGGAAGTGTCCACTCAATTCGAAGACCTGGAGTGTTGGAACCACACACCACACTAGTGCCCAATTGAGAAGATTGATGGAATACCAATCAATAAGTGGATTAATTGAGGTCCGAGGTCTGACCTCTCAAGAAAAGAAAGGAGGGGGGTGGGTATCCCCAACTCTACATACAAACGCCAAGGAATCAGTGGCCCCTGTTATCCATATGACTCATATCGCATGATGCCAGGGCACCCATGTCCTTTTGTCCAAACACACCTCCCTCAGCTTGATTACATAAGAAAAGCTGAAATACCAGACATGGTGACCGTCCATCTCAATCCAATGATCGACCATGCCCACTTACCTGAGCCCCAGGCTCGTCCGGAATGACTGGAATGACCCCTTTGGGAGGTTCTTTGTAAAGCCATCAGCTCGTTGCTTGGCAGTCCCAATCCATTCCACGGTCAATCGTCCTGCCATGGTTTCCTGCCTTACCCAGTGTTGATGGATATCCATATGTCTCAAAGCCGTATTGAGTGAACCATGCTTGTGATTGGCGATATCCACTGCTCGTTGGTTGTCACAGAAAACCTTGGTTCCACCCATGGTTCCATCCTTGACAGGCTCCCCAGATGGCTTATTTCCAGGTGGAGGTGGAAATACCTTGTCAAATTCAGAGAAAAGTCGAGTCCACCAGTACCTATTACCTGCAATTGATGAGAGTGCTAGCAACTCTGCCTCTGCGGTTGACTTAGTGACTGTCTTCTGCTTGGTTGCTTGCCAATCAATAGCACCACCATACATCATCATCAAGAATCCCTGTGAACTCTTCCTGTCCGGGTTGTCACCAAATGAAGCATCCACATACAGCTCCATCTTGGGCTTGTCCCTATAGAAGTGCAACTTCATGTCCTTAGTACTATAGAGGTAGGCAATCAGGTGATTGGCAGCTTCCATATAAGCTTGGCTTGGATTCTTCAGAAATTGAGAAAGAGTAGCATGTGCCTTTGCCACATCCGGCCTTGCCAAAACAGCTGCATAACCAATTGAACCAACCTTCATCTGATATCCTTTGATGAAGTCAGGCCTAGCTGTATCAGTAGCAGGTTCCAGGTTTCCAGTAGGAAGTGGTGTATCTAGGAATCGAGTCCTCTCATGAACACCAAATTTGATACCAATCTTTGTTAGGTAGGCAGACTGGCACATAGTCAGGGTTTCCTGGTCTGGTGATTCCAGGACTTCTGTGCCCAGAAAGAAGGATGGCTCTTTCTGAGTAACCTCAAAGTTAGAAAGCAGGTACTGGTTGAACAGGATGGCTTGATCCTCCCTGTCCCTCTCATAAATCAACCTGATATCATCCACATAGAATATCATGAGCAGGTGGAGATCCATGTTCACCATCAGACAGTCAATTCCAGGAACCAGCTCAAAGCCATAGTCTTCCATCCTCATAACAAACAGGTCATACCACAGGCGAGGTGATTCAGCCAATCCATAGAGTGCTTTCTCAAGGATGAAGCAGGCATCTGGTCCAAATCCATACTCCTCCATCCCTTCAGGGAATTAAAACAA
>NW_016017390.1:1145661-1148876 GCF_000320565.1 Sphaerulina musiva SO2202
TTTCCAGTAGGAAGTGGTGTATCTAGGAATCGAGTCCTCTCATGAACACCAAATTTGATACCAATCTTTGTTAGGTAGGCAGACTGGCACATAGTCAGGGTTTCCTGGTCTGGTGATTCCAGGACTTCTGTGCCCAGAAAGAAGGATGGCTCTTTCTGAGTAACCTCAAAGTTAGAAAGCAGGTACTGGTTGAACAGGATGGCTTGATCCTCCCTGTCCCTCTCATAAATCAACCTGATATCATCCACATAGAATATCATGAGCAGGTGGAGATCCATGTTCACCATCAGACAGTCAATTCCAGGAACCAGCTCAAAGCCATAGTCTTCCATCCTCATAACAAACAGGTCATACCACAGGCGAGGTGATTCAGCCAATCCATAGAGTGCTTTCTCAAGGATGAAGCAGGCATCTGGTCCAAATCCATACTCCTCCATCCCTTCAGGGATTAAACAATACACAGTGTGAGGAATGGTAGCATTTGGGAAGGCATTCACTACATCCCATTGCCGGGTTTTCAGATTCCTTGCAAAGGCTAGGGCAGTAATGGCCCTGAATACCTTGTAACCAAGTGTAGCAGCATAGGTTTCATAGGTTAATAGCAATTGAAGATCCCTACGGACACAGAGTCTGGCCTTGTACCTGAGAATCTCACCAGTTGATAGGTCTGTTTTGTAGGCAAATACCCAGACCAATAGTACTTTGTGGCCCTTGTAACCAAAGAATACCCTGAATGTCCTCTTGCCCATAAGCTTTCCAGCTTCATCAAATGCTACTTGCCTGAACTGTTGGTGATAGACATACCTTTCCATCTCTTTCCAGTTGGCAGGGGGTGACAGTAAACTCGTCACTTGATAAGGATCCTTGAGGTTGGGTGGAGTGTAGGCTTGGAGTGAAGCTGCAGCAGCAGAACTCAGTTCATCCAACCGTCCAATTCCATAGTCGATCCATCGTCCATGGTTGTCTACACTGTACCAATGGGTACTTTCTTCCACCTCCCTATCTGAGGCAGGGTGCTGATGAGAGACCGAAAAAGCGGAGGGTAATGAAGAAGCGGGTGTACCCGGTGAGGCCCCCGGGGCCTGACCATTATCTCTGGCAGGTGTTTCTGGCGGCGTTAGGTATAATGACTCCTGTTCCTGTTGTAGCCCTTCACCTCCCTGCTGTTCACCACCTCCCTAAGGTTGGACAGCAAAAGTCGGAATATTTGTAGCCAGGAAAGGGTCATCTATAGAACCATCAGAATTTGGCTCTTCAGGCATTGAGATTGAGTCAATCACAGTCTGGTGAATGGCAGCAGGAACCAACTCTCCAAGTGTCTGCCTATTGATATCCAGCGGATTGTATCTCTCATTATCCTTGAAGACCACATCTCTTGTCCTGATCACCTTATTGAGTGAAGGAATCCAGATCCAAAAAATATTGGTAGAGGCATACCCAATCAGGTACCCAATATGAGCTCTCTCTTCCATCTTGTCTCTCTTGGCAATGTCTCTACGAAGAGCGAAGGCCTTGCAACCAATAGGGTGGAGATGGCCAAGGAAGGGCTTCTTGGTTGTGACTTTCTCAAATAGAGTCATCCAATTGAGTTTGGCAGTAGGGGTCCTGTTGAGTAGGTAAACAGCTGAATCCATAAGCCATAGCCAGAGTGTCTTTGGTAGTCGACCATCAATCCTGAGAGTCCTGGATTTGGTAACAATCTCTCTTCCAGCAACCTCACTTGCTCCATTCTGAGCAGGGGTACCAGCAGCAGTGGGTAGAGTATTGATCCCCTGCCTGGTAATAGCTTTGCCAGCATCCTTTCCCATAGTTGCTTCCATATCACAGCGAACCAGGATAGTTTTGGCACCAAAGGACACTTCCATCTTCTTGAAATGTCCTGGAAATTTGGCAATTGCTTGTGGCTTGGTTGCCACAGGATCACCAACATGATAGCCCTCCTGGTCATAGTACCAGTGGCTGTAAAACTTGAAGACCAATCCATTTGGTCCAGGGAGAGAAGGGGTCATATCAATGAGATCCCATAAACAGACAGCCATCTTGGCATTCTCTGCCTCAGGCAGCACCTCTCTGTACTTGTCTTTCCTCCTTAAAATCACTGCTTTGGCCTTAGCCAGCAAGCAGGTGTCACAGGTGACACTGTTCAAAACCTCTTGGCCATAGTCTGGGCCAGGTTTCATCTCAATTACCTAGCAACCCTCAGTTGCAGGTTCCAAGTTCTCAATAGCCCTCACAGATAGATGGCCTAGCAACTGATGCCATTGATTGGCTGTTGCTGTCAAAGGTGGGAGTGGTTAGTAACTGGATTATGCAGCAGCAGTAAATCCAGTAGGTGACGTTGAGGCAGGTGAGGTTGACTTCCCCGCATTCTCAGAGTGTGGGGTGCATATTGACTTCACCTCCTCAATTCCAGTGGTTCCAGCAACACTCTCTGTTGCAGGTAACCTTTCAATAATCCAGTGACCGTGTCTGTCGTCACTGTGTTCAGGGGTAAGGTATGCCCAGAGCCTGGGTTCCTTATGAGGTTAGCCAGTAATCAATCTATCAGGCCAGTTTCTAGTGTCATAGTAAATCCCCTTTTTGTTAAGGATTTGTAGTGAGACCAAGCTTGTAAAGAATCCCGGAATGAGCCTTGCCTTGAGAAGAGTGAGCTTCCTGGTAACTCCATTACCTATATCCAGATTGATGGTGGCATCAACAATTGCCTCAGGTTGGTACCTCTTGTCCCCAGATATTACTGTATTAGAGGAGGTTGGTAACTCAGACCTGACGATCCTTGCCCTTATGGACTCATTGATGATGTGAACATTGGCACCGCCGTCCAGAATCACAGCGTTGTGAAGGCGGGTGTGGTGGCCAATTGAACCAACAGATGCTTCAGGGGTCGATTCCAGGGTGGCAGCGGCAGCAGTGTCCTCGCTTTCTGCGGTCATACCTGACTTGTTCTTGGCTTCTTTGTCCTTCGACCCTTGACCTTGAGCAGCGTTGTAAGCTTGAATTGCTTTGTCCACTCTCTCTTTCAGGTTCTTGTCCTCCTTGAATCTCTTCTCAATCTTCTTCTTTGTATCATCTCTTGGCTTCCATGCCTCAGGCCTCGGGTACTCGGCATTGAGGTAGTAGCATTCCTTCCACATATGGTTCCTACCACAGAGACATGGTTTGCTTGGTCTTGAAGATGAGGATCGGTTTGAGGACGAAGATGATTCGGTTGCAGG